>NC_041394.2:145793614-146097364 GCF_900747795.2 Erpetoichthys calabaricus
TATAAACCAGTCGCTCTTACCCCTGTCATCGCAAAGTGCTTTGAACGACTGGTAATCACCCACATCAAAGCCTCCATTCCAGCTGATCTAGACCAACACCAGTTTGTCTATCAGTCAAACAGATCAACTGAGGATGCCATCTGTGTGGCTCTACATGCTGCCCTCTTGCACCTGGAAAAGCCCAACACCTATGTTAGGATGCTCTTCATTGACTACAACTCTGCATTTAATACCATCATACCTAACCAGCTGATCCAAAAACTCTATGCACTAGGACTTGCTCCGTCCATATGCAACTGGTTACTAGATTTTCTCACCAACCGCCCCCAGTCTGTCAGGATGGGCAAACACACATCCTCCACCCTTACCCTGAGCATTGGTCTGCCGCAAGGATGTGTACTAAGTCCCCTTCTCTATGCACTCTTCACCCATGACTGTCAACCCATCCACCAATCAAACACTATTGTTAAATTTGCAGATGATACGACTGTCATTGGGCTTGTAACAGACAACAATGAAGCATATAAGGAAGAGGTTCAGAATCTGACAGCATGGTGCAACACCAACAACCTGGTCTTAAATACCAAAAAGACCAAAGAAGTTATTCTGGACTTTAGGACCACTAAAAAGACCAATCACAATCTGATAACAATCAATGCAGATGCTGTGGAGAGAGTTTCCAGCTTTAAGTTTCTAGGAGTCACCATCTCAGAGGACTTGTCCTGGGCTGACAACAACTTGGCTATAATAGGCAAAGCACAACAACGCCTCTGTTTTCTCAGGAAGCTAAGAAGAGCTGACCTTCCCCAGAAGCTACTGGTTAATTTCTATAGATGCACTATAGAGAACATCTTAACTAACTGCATGATGGCCTGGTACAACAGCTGCACCAAGGCTGCCTAAAGAAGCAGCGGGTCGTAAAAACAGCAGAGGCCTGTGACACCCCGTGTAGTGGGAATTAGGACCACCAGCCTACACTCTAGGTGTCTAGTATGTGAGACCGAGCGTGACCAGGATGATAGTGTAAGACAGGGAGACAAAAAGGGTTGGGTTTTTTGAAAAATAAAGTGAGGTTTTATTTACAGGTGCACTTAAAGAAAACAAAAATAATGTCCTGCGGAATTTATATATTAATACACAGTCCAATACCGCAAAGGACACACAAAAACAGTAATTAAATGGAGCCCAAAAATAGTGACTATATACAGCATTTATAGTGTTGCCTGAAAGTCCCAAATGAAAAAGAATACTGCATACAAACTAGTGAAAACCATATATACACGAACCAAAATGAAGCTGTCTTCCTCCACAGTGCTCCAAGTCAGGAAGCTGCTCCTTCAAACAGTGTATACAGGATTCACCAAAACAAAAATATTCAAAATACAGAAAAAGTGTATATACAAAAATAAACAGTGCACCAATAACCACAACCCAATAAATACCTCCACCAAAGTTAATCCAGAGATATTTATATATATAAGCAAGGCACAAGCCGTAATGCTTGGCAAATTCAAAACGCTGTTCTACCAAGTACCTTTCTCTAAGAAGATCTAGTCAGAAAGAGTCTAGAGGCCATGATTCCCTTTTGTATTCGGCGCCCCAGCGCTGGCCAATTAAACTGCTGTACGTCATCCCTCCCGGGGTACGCGATGACGTGAACTCGTATGCGAAAAGCGGCATCTCCTGTCCCGCATAATCTATATTATTAAACAACAGTTTAATTTATGCATGGCGGACGCACCGACGCACATGCGCACTGCGCCTCAGCGCCCCAGAGTCAAACCCAGCGGCTTCCCAGAGTCAGTAGGTGGCGCCCACACAACACAACCTGTAAACTAAACTTGCTCTAATCCACTGTGCCAGCAGTCGGTGTCAGCAGAGGCAAAGGAGTCACGGCTCCAAATGGAAAGAGCTCAACGATTTGTAATACAAAACCGCGCCCGTAGTTCCCAGAGTCAGTGCGTGGCGCCCAAACACCACAACCTGTAAACTACACCTGCTCTAATCCACTGTGCCAGCAGTCAGTGTGTGTAAGTTGGAGTATGCTTCCTAACAGTAGACGACTTCTACCTAACGACACAGCCACAGAACAACAAAGACGAGACCGCATGGATAAAAACAATACACGGAGGCTCCTACGACGCGCTTCAGACACACCAGAAGCAAAGACGTCTCGGCTCCACAATGAAAGAGCTCAACTAATGGAAATACAAAACGAGCCCGTATGGATAAACACAATGAACGAACGCGCCCACAACATGCTTCTGACACAGCAGAGGCAAAGGAGTCACGGCTCCAAATGAAAGGAGCTCAACGATTAGTAATACAAACACGAGCCCGTATGGCTACGACCTGTAAACGAGCCCGTATGGATAAAAACAATGAACGAAGGCACCCACACAAAGAAACCGCTTTAGTACAAATATGTTTATTTAATTACATGAAAACTTTACCATGGCTACAACCTGTGAACTAAACCTGAGGTAAAGCGTGCACACCAGTTTGTACAGCCGCCCGAACGCGACCGCCCACACCACTGCATATACCACGTTCGTTTAGTAATGTAGCCCTCCATGCCCGGATCTGCCGCCATGGTCACTTCAGCACGCGGATCCGCCACCGTCAGCAAACGACTCCTCGCTGACGACACAGCCATAGAAAAACAAAAAAGAGACTGCAAGGATAAAAACAATAAACGAATGCGCCTACAACGCGCTTCTGAAACACCAGAACCAGATGAGTCACAGCTCCAAAATGAAACCTCTTTAGTGCAAATATGTTTATTTAATTAAATTAACTTTCCCAGGATGCACCCACCCTCCATGATATTTCATCCCTCCAAGTATCAGAGGGAACAGAAAGTGACTGCCATTCTTGGATTTGCGATTCTTTCGAGAATCACGGGCTTGCTGGTTACTATAATAGTTCAAGTAGCCAGCGCGCGCATAGCTGTGCCGGCTTTTGAGACGCAAACTGCACTTCTGCCTTAAGTGCAAGTAAGCACTTTCCATTTTTACGTCCTTCCCCTGAGCTACTGCCCAGACAACTACAAACATGGGATCTTTTTTCTAAACCGCGGTAAACTAATATTAAGGCGCTTCACACTTTCTTTTACTCCTTTAGTTATGAGGTCGCGGGAGGCACACACAGGAGTGGAGGACCGACAATACCATCCCGGCCTGTTAATGGCAGGGCTGTCTCTCCAGTCTACACGAGACCAGCCGCGACACTCCCCAAAAGGCGCTAATATGGTCACTGAAGATTTCTGTCTGCATTATATAAAAAGGAAAAAGGCAAGTTTCCTTTCTTTATACTTTAACCTTTTTTTTCTCAAACTAATGCTTCTCTCAACACCATGTAGAGGACACTTAACTAATTTTATTTAATTACAGGTAATGCCAGTAAGGCACATTACCACAAGGCCATTATTGGGACTGAACTGCCATCACTCGAACTCTTGTATAAGACTCGCTGTGTGAGAAGGGCCAAAAACATTCTCAAGGACAATACTCATCCTGGAAATTCTTTTTTTGAGCTCCTCCCGTCAGGAAGACGATTTAGGTCAATCCATGTACTCACAAACTGACTAAAAAATAACTTTTTCCCATCTGCCATAAACTTTCTGAACTCTGAATCTCCTCAGTCTGAGATCATTTTTAATTGAACATGTACAATAAGCTACATTGGTAATGTGCAATATACTAATGTAATACAATATAGAATAAGTAATGTACTATTCATTAACAGGTGCAATAACAATTTATGCTGCTGTACTTTGAGGAATAATAATTTGCTCTGGTTACTTGATCACTTAACACTGTATATGACATATGTGGAATTATTTGACTTTTCTTCACAAAAAGTAATTTCGTTGTGTTACACAATGACAATAAAGTGCTTGAACTTGAACTTAACATTGATGAATCAATGAAGAGATGCCACTCTTCCGGGTTGTGATCACAACCCAAGGCCGAGAACAATCCTTCAATGTCACAACAGAAATAGAGACTCTCGATTTGTGCAAAAAATTTGGTTATATCATGATGTTGGCCTCGAAACACAGAAATTTTCGTATCTGGTGACAGCAAACACCATTCCTACAGCCTTGAACCCAGCAGCTTGGCTTTTGTTTTTGACAGACCCAAATCTCTGACCAAATCATTCAATTCAGACTGTGTTATAAGATGTGGATTGCCTGATGTGCACGGTTCAAAATCCAGGTCAATGTCACTGTCAGTACCCTGCATTGCAGTTTCTTCATCTGTTCGTCTAAGGTCCAATCCTCTGGTGGTTTTGGAAATGGAAGACTGTCGTCATGTGGCAGATTAGGATATTCAATTGACTTCTTGTTTTTGGCAGAGAAACCAGACACATTAGTCAAACAGAAGTAACAGTCCGTCACATGGTCTTTCTGTTCTCACCATATCATCGGAACAGCAAACTGGATTGTCTTTCAAGTGCCTCTGAGCCAGGCTTTCAGACTGACACACTGGCACATGTCACACAGCAAATGTAAGGTGCCCATTCCTTGTCTTGATCACCAATTTTGCAACCAAAATACAGATGATAAACTTTCTTCACAAGAGCAGTCATCCAACGTCTCTGAGGCACAAATGTATATTCGCCACAGATATAGCAGAATGTATTGCGGCTGTTATGACATTGACGAGACATATCTCCCAACACCAAAACGTCTATAGCATCAAGCTTACTTACTGTCATATTGCTACAGATACTATACTTTACTATACTGATACTATACATACACATTGACTATCTATATTAACCAAATGAGCAGGATAGGTGTATGCAAGCCACCTTTATAGCATGCTGAGACAGCGTCAAGCTCCTTCAGACCTGCCCAGGATGTCAACTTCCACAGAACAGCTTCCAGCCTGGCCTGATTCCATGCCTGGACATTCCCAGGCTGCACAAGCCGTTGTTGATAAGTCACTTACGGGAGCGAAAATGTTTGGATACAAATATAAGAAAAAAATCATGACAAACCTGAAGATTTCTCTGAAATGGTATATGATGGGTAAATTTTGATGTGATATTCAAGAAGCAAAAACTTTGTTGTGCAGTGTCATTAGTGACAGGCACACTAGGCAGTGGTGTAAACAGCACTGAACATTAGAGGCTGCAGTTACTTCAGTGTTACAGCCGCTGTCATACTCACTAATAAATAAAAGTTTAATGAACTAGAAAACCAGGAGGAGTGGAAAGAAAATCATAATGATGATAATGAAAACTTTAAAAACCAAGATAAAGACACAAAATTATTTATCCAAATGAAGCAATAGTTACTTTGGACAAAAAACTGCAGCAACAAGTGGCCCAGGACTGAACTTAAGAATCACTACATCTATAGGGTACTATCACAATACAACAGTAAAGGTATTGTCTATGACATATATGTACAATACAACTATATACAATATAGAACTGCCAATAATTAATTACAGATTACAGTTCAAGTAATTACAAATCAAGTCAAGCTTATTGTCATGCGTAATACAAAAAAATTTTTACTAGTATTTCTTCTCAGAACCGTTGACAATAAAACCATACCAACAAAACACATATATGCACAAATATATAGCATACAATATATATATGCAATTACATATAAATATAATATCTATATCTTTATGCTGTTTCAAATCCCGTTACTGCTAGAAGGGATCCTACTCCGTTGGGCCCTTGAGCAAGGCCATTAACCGAAAATTTCCCCAGGAGCGCTCTGCAATGGCTGACCTGGCACCCTGACCCCCAAAGGTCATGCAAAAAGACAATTTCCCCTTGGGATTAATAGTATATCAAATTAAAAAAATGAAAATCAAATCAAAAGTTTTAGAGAACCTCAGTTTTTCATTTTTTTCTTCAAATGAATCAGTTGAAATGCAATGAATGACCTAAAATGGTGAAAAGGTAAGGTGCCAGAGGTTTATATTTAAAGTTAGGTTAGCGAAAACTGAGAAAAAAGGAAATTTCAGAATATTACAAACAGGGCTTCTTTTGGGAACAACTAATAGGTTACAACCTACAGATGTTCTGCAGCAATTAAAGTAAATTAAGTCTTGCAAGTTGAAGGAAACAATTTGAACAGGTGTTCTGTTGATTATTTAAAACCCTCTGACTCTCTTAAAGCAGAGTTGGAACAGACTGTGTTATTACACCCTCTGAAGTACTACTTGTACAATATTACAATGTAGAAAGTTGAACATTCCACCGATAATGGCAATTAACAAATGAAATGAGACAGAGCATTATTACCCTGAGAAGTGCAGGTTTTTCATTTAGAGAAATTGCATAAATAAATCAAACTGTCAGTGAGTATGGTGTCCTATACAATCCAAAGGCAATTGGAAATTGGAAGAAACTCTATTAGGAAGAAATCTAGCAGACCCATAGTCACAACCCAATCAGAAGACAAGTTTCTGAGGGTCACCACCTTCTGTAATAGACACCTCACACCACAACAACTTCAAGCACAGCTTAACAGTGGTCAAAAAAAGCAAGTGTCGGTTTCTACTGTGAAATGGAGACTTTGTGTTGCAGTTTTGACAGGGCGAGTGGCAGTAAGAAAGCCATTCCTTTAAGGACAAAATAAATTGAGGCTTGACCGAGCCATGAAATACTGACTGTGGACTACTGCTGACTGTAAGAAAGTCTTATGGACCAATGAATCAAAATTTGAAATCTTTATCATGCAGGGTGTTTGTATGTCGTCAAGCTGGTGAAAGGATGGTTCTTTAGTGTGTGATACCAACTGTCAAACATGGAGGAGAAAGTATGATGGTCTGGGGTTCTTTTGCTGGAGGCAGAGTTGGTGACTTGCACATAGTGAGTAGCATTCTGAATGACATGGTTTACCACAGATTTTGCAGCACCACTCAATATCTTCTATGTCTGCATCTCTAGTAGGTCAGGGGTTCATCCTAAAGCAAGACAATGACCCAAAACATACCTCAAGGCTATGTCAGCACTATGCTAAAAGAAAAGAACAAGAAGGTTCACTTCAAAACATGGAATAGCCATCACAGGCTCCATACTTAAACCCCATTGAGTTAGTGTGAGATGAACTTGACAGAAGGGTAAAAGGAAAGGAACCTACTAGTGCAACACATCTGTGGGAACTTCTGTGTAGCGCTAGCAGGGGGGGAAGGGGTAGGCGAGCGAAGTGCAGATCACACAGCATGGCAGCAGCAGCAAACCAGCAGCTGATCGAGCAAAGAGGAGGTAAAACAAAAACTGTATTTGTTTTCCATTGTATCACTGTTTAAGAGGGGTTTCAGAGGAGGGGCTGTGTCTCCTTGGGGTGCGTTCAGGCGCTGGGGCAAAAGGGTTGGCGAGCGAAGCGAGCAGGGGCAAAGCCCCTTAGTATATATATACAGGTGCTGGTCATAAAATTAGAATATCATGACAAAGCTGATTTATTTCAGTAATTCCATTCAAAAAGTGAAACTTGTATATTAGATTCATTCATTACACACAGACTGGTGTATTTCAAATGTTTATTTCTTTTAATGTTGATGATTATAACTGACAACTAATGAAAGTCCCAAATTCAGTATCTCGGAAAATTAGAATATCAATTAAGACCAATGCAAAAAAAGGATTTTTAGAAATGTTGGCCAACTGAAAGGTATGAACATGAAAAGTATGAGCATGTACAGCACTCAATACTTCGTTGGGGCTCCTTTGGCCTGGATTACTGCAGCAATGTGGCGTGGCATGGAGTTGATCAGTCTGTGGCACTGCTCAGGTGTTATGAGAGCCCATGTTGCTCTGATAGTGGCCTTCAGCTCTTCTGAATTGTTGGGTCTGGCGTATTGCATCTTCCTCTTCACAATACCCCATAGATTTTCTATGGGGTTAAGGTCAGGCGAGTTTGCTGGCCAATCAAGAACAGGGATACCATGGTCCTTAAACCAGGTACTGGTAGCTTTGGCACTGTGTGCAGGTGCCAGGTCCTGTTGGAAAATGAAATCTGCATCTCCATAAAGTTCGTCAGCAGCAGGAAGCATGAAGTGCTCTAAAACTTCCTGGTAGACGGCTGCGTTGACCTTGGACCTCAGAAAACACAATGGGCCAACACCAGCAGATGACATGGCACCCCAAACCATCACTGACTGTGGAAACTTTACACTGGACCTCACGCAACTTGGATTCTGTGCCTCTCCTCTCTTCCTCCAGACTCTGGGACCTTGATTTCCAAAGGAAATGCAAAATTTACTTTCATCAGAGAACATAACTTTGGACCACTCAGCAGCAGTCCAAAGGCGAGACGTTTCTGACGCTGTTTCTTGTTCAAGAGTGGCTTGACACAAGAAATGCGACAGCTGAAACCCGTGTCTTGCATATGTCTGTGTGTGGTGGTTCTTGAAGCACTGACTCCAGCTGCAGTCCACTCTTTGTGAATCTCCCCCACATTTTTGAATGGGTTTTGTTTCACAATCCTCTCCAGGGTGCAGTTATCCCTATTGCTTGTACACTTTTTTCTACTACATCTTGTCCTTCCCTTCGCCTCTCTATTAATGTGCATGGACACAGAGCTCTGTGAACAGCCAGCCTCTTTAGCAATGACCTTTTGTGTCTTGCCCTCCTTGTGCAAGGTGTCAATGGTCGTCTTTTGGACAACTGTCAAGTCAGCAGTCTTCCCCATGATTGTGTAGCCCACAGAACTAGACTGAGAGACCATTTAAAGGCTTTTGCAGGTGTTTTGAGTTAATTAGCTGATTAGAGTGTGGCACCAGGTGTCTTCAAAATTGAACCTTTTCACAATATTCTAATTTTCCGAGATACTGAATTTGGGACTTTCATTAGTTGTCAGTTATAATCATCAAAATTAAAAGAAATAAACATTTGAAATACATCAGTCTGCGTGTAATGAATAAATCTAATATACAAGTTTCACTTTTTGAATGGAATTACTGAAATAAATCAACTTTGTCATTATATTCTAATTTTATGACCAGCACCTGTATATATATACTAAGGGGCTTTGCCCCTGCTCGCTTCGCTCGCCAACCCCTTTGCCCCAGCGCCTGAACGCACCCCAAGGAGACACAGCCACTCCTCTGAAACCCCTCTTAAACAGTGATATAATATAGTTATACACATGTGCTTGGGAGACACTTGAGGGCTTATCTAATGGTAATTTCACCTCGAGTTGACAGTTGGTGCTGTTGCCTCATGCTTTTCCTCCTCTCTCCCATACAAATCATATGATACAAGACTAATGCAAGCATCAGTGACACCTCTTCCTGGTCACGGTTTCCTGGCTTCTTCTTTTTTTTATTTTCCATCAATTATACAGGGTTCACCTACATGGTGCCCCATCTCTTCATCTTGTGTTTTGTTTTACAATATATATAGTCACAAATGCATGCCTGGGCATTACCCTGAGACAAGGGAGTGAACTATAGCTAATCTATTGTCTCCAAGCTCCAAGAAAATGCCCAATGAGGGCAAGTTACTCCCCCACTTCCGGTTGGGGAACTATAAATTTGAGGCAGTCCCAGATGGTAGCATCTCATTTGGTTTTAAACTTAGCCCAGAATGGAGTTCTACCCCAGATCTCACCCATTGACTAAGAAGGCACTGAATCCTCATGTTTTATTTGATTTGCACCAATGAAAGCTATTTCCGTTATAGATGGCACCCTTATTTAACTGGGTGACCCGGCTGGCCCCCCAGCAGTTGTTTTGGGTCCTGTGTCATACCTCACTTTACCACAATATATATGCACTGTTTGTTATGTTGCAATATTTATATGTGTGTTTTTAGTGTACTATTCTTATTCTCTTTATATGAATGCTAGCACAGACTTTTTCAGGACAGTTAATTAAAATGCATTTCTTCTCAAATACTTTTCCTTGGGGTTTAATTAAGTATCATTTTACAATCTCTTTTAAAGGCTGGATAAGGCTGTTGCCAAACCACTGTTTTACTTCTGCCTGAAACCGCACTGAATACGCTAACTATTAAAACATGCTTTGTAGCCTGCACCTCATTAAGCTTTACAGTCTCAAACTTCCTACATTTTTTTCCATTATTTTTCCGGATTTTTTTTCTTCATTTCCTTTTTCCCTTCTGTGTTTTTTTTTAAATTTGGAAGTCAGACATTTGAAGGGGTATCCATATTGATTTACTCTCAGAAACAGTGTTTGCTTATGTCAACAGTAGTGTCATTAACGGGTTTATGATTTCAAACTAATGTTTAGAATGAAAATAATTTAAATATTTTTATCTGAAAAAGTAATTGATTACTTCATGGTGTTAAACTTAAATTCAAGTGAGAGCATGTACAGTAGGAGCCTCACCACTGATTAGGTTATAAATTTCAGCAGCAGAGCTTCTGGAATAGCTTCACACAAAGTATTTGAAAACTAGCCAGCTTGTGATCAGGGTCAGCTATTAAATTCAGACTGAGATGTTGGATCCACTTCAGGTCAGATCTGCTTTGATTCAGGGATCTCTCATATGAGTGTTTTTAGAGAAGCGTTTTCAGTAAAATGTACTTTTTTTGCAAGCACTACATATTATTAATTGATTTGTATGAAATACCTTCATGCCCTAAACCTATGCTTTTTTTGAGACACTGAACTAGTAAACTATTTTTATTTTTAATTTTATCAAATTAATACCTTAGAATTGTTGTAACATCTCACTGCAAATTTAAAATATGGTAAAACCTTATGTCTTCAACAACCAAATAGGTTTAGTGTATTTAGAATACATTGGTTAATTAGTTTTTAAAATATATTTAAGCAATCATTTACATTTACAGTATTTTGTTTTATCATTTTAAAAAAATGACATTTTTTTTTTGGAATACAAATGATATATATATACTATACATGCCATGACTCTGCAGTGCAGATCACAGAAGCACACAGTGAAGTAATAACAGCTGTTTATGTAATTGTTAATTTTTTCACAGCTATCTGGAAATTTCTGATTTCCGCCAACACCGAACCAGCCAGCTAACAAAGAGATCCACATCTACTCTTTGAACATCTTTTGTTATTATGCATATTTTTATGGAAGTATTTTGTTATAGTACAAGGAATAAATTCCACCCTTAAAACATAATTCTTCGATCCATTTTCTCAAAATCATTATTTCAGAAAGTTAGAACCTGGACATTGAAGGAGTGGTTGGAAAGAGTGGTTGGAAAACAGGAAACAAACCCGTTTGCAGGGTCATTTCATTAAAAGGCTCACTCACTTGCACTCTGAATTATACTGGGCCAAAACAGAGTCACTAGTCACCCTAACATACATCTCTCTATGAATTGGAATGAAATCAGGGTGAATGAGTAAACTACACACAAATGGTGCTTGGGCTTTGAACTGTGAGGCACCTGTGCCAAGGGGGTAATGTCATCTGGGGGACACAAGAGGGCAGCAATGTCTGATGAACAGAGAAAACGAAGCCCCAAGAAAGATGAATGTAAGGGCTGGCATATCCAGGAACAGTGGTTCCTAAATGCATAACACAACTGAAACAGATGGACTTGTACCATTGTTCCCATTTTAACAAACTGGCATTTTGCTATGCTTGTTTCATAATGAAAGCTGGGTTTGCTGCATTAGGTTTATCTTCTTTCTCAATGTTGTCATCCCATCAAATGTAAGTTACAGTTATTGTAGGAATAAAATCTGCAAAATGTCCTATGCCAGCACTATGGTATAATACCTAAGATGATGGACATGATACCAATGGGTTATGTAATAGACTAACTAATCTTTCTTGAGAAATACGCTTAACTTTCTTTGTTTCTTATATAATGAATATGCATTTGAGTAGTTGATAGGTTGCATTTAAAACACTTTGGATACCAATGACCATGATAAAGTTTAATAAACAGTAGTTAAAAGACAACTTTTCTGACAAGACAATTAGTCTTGCATCAGTTTGCACTGGGCATACTCACATTGAAGACCAAAATTGTAATCTTTACTTTAATGTGCATATGTCAAAACACTAATTATTTGAAGTACTTTCACCTTTTTGAAATCTTCTTTTGGATGTTTCAGTACTGGTATACTTTATAGATCTGGTAGCCTGCTTGCAAGAAGCAACTGAGCACACTCAGGAGAGCTGCACTGAAAACTTGTAGCTACTACGGATACCCTACTCTCTGTTTGTGTTGTGGAACTGATTTCATGCGGTGGCGCTTACACTGGCAAATGTTGAAAGGACTCATGGTCTCTTGCCAAACCCTTCTGACAACGCAGGAGAAGATGACTCATTTTTACAATATTCAGCTTTAAGGATGAAGGACTGATATAATTACAAAGAAAACTATTTTCACCACAGAGAGAAGAAAAAAAATGTGGTATTGGCTAATATTCACAAATTTGAAATTGGTCAACGACTGGAATCATTCCCGTCAGGATAATTCCTAAAAGGGTAATTAGTGCATGAGAGTCTTTTGAAATTTCAAAGGCTTCCCCCAGTAAATACATCCAGAGAATCTGAGTTTAGGACAAAGTCGAAACATAAGACTAATGCTCAGTTGTACAGTAACTACTACAGATTGAATCTATTGCTGAGATGATTTTAGAGAGTAGTACAGGAGTTATAGTGCCTGTTTTACTGTTTTTAAGTTTTGGCTTTGTGCCTCACTCCTAACTTCACTGCTTTGAAGTTTTTTTTCTCTGTACCCCAATATGCTTTCCCATTATTTTTTAAATGCTTTTTGGCAAATGCAAAACCAGTAGGAATTAAATTGGTTAAGAGTCCTCTAGTGTTTAGGCCTTCTGGGTTGCAATTACCTGTGGAGAATGTAAGTTACCTGCGCACCACTGGAGGGGAATTAGTTTAGCTTGGTGAGGGCTAATTCATATCACAACGCTTTAGAGCCTTAGCCTTAATATGTTGGTAAAGGCTAATTATTGTATCTGAGGAACATGCAACTTCAAGTCCTCAAATTAATGGGAATTTGAAGTGGTGAAGAACAACAATATAATAATCAACTTGATTATGAACTTTGAACACAGATGCACTATATACAGGGGGACTGTCCATAGAAATTGTGAAATAAATGGCTGGACACACAATGAAGGTTTGGGGCAGCCACCCATATAGTTTCCCTGGCTGCAAAAGGGTTTAAGTTTTAGTGCAATGTGTACAGGTTCGAGTCCAAAGTAGAACTGCTCAAGTATGGAGGATGAGGGGTTTTTATAGTCTGTTCCCAGGAAGTGACATCCTCAGAGCCTGGACAGGAAATGATGTCCTCGGGGCCAGGACATTCATGATTTCTCGTATTTGGTCTGTGGAGAGAAAAGAGAGAGGTTTAGCGCAACCCGCCGCCCCCTGGCCTGGGGTGGAATTGCTGTTTTCTGGTCCCTTTGGATGACTCCCAAATGCACGTGTGACAATATTTTCATGGGTGGCAAAGACAAGGATCTGCTGATACTGTGTATGTGTTTCTCCAGTCCAGAAATTAAAGGAAATGGAAAATATAGGCAAAGGTGGTATAATGTAGAAGCCCTAAGTGAAAGAAATGTTTCATTGAAAAAACAAAAAGAGCTTGGAAAATACAAAGCCAAAAATAATGCAAGAAAATAATAAAACAAAGCAAACGACTGAAGAAGTAAGCATTTTAACAATGTTTGTCTTGTTTGAAAGCAGGGAGGAAGTGCCTTGTGAGTTGTGGAAGATGAATGATGTTTGTCTGTGCTGGGAATTGTACAACTTGCGATATATTTGTAAAGGCCTAGGTGTAAGGACTGGTAGTGTTAATGAAATCTTGTAATTTTCTAAGCAAAGGAGGGGAGATGTCAGTATTTGCAGGACATGAAAAAGTTTGGTTATGCCCTTCACCTGAATAAGTACGTACATGTAGTGCTTAAAAGTGGCAGTTTTGAGCAGTGCAACAGTGCTCAATGTCAAGGGGAATTAGAGGAGCCAACTAGTTAGACAGTTTGTTACTTTTGTATTATATTTTTTTCTTTTGTTAAAAAATTGCACATTTCACTAAATCCTAAGATCATGGACCTTAAGGAAACTGACCGGAAACACAGTCAAATTGCCTCATTTTGTTATATTTTATAAAACACGTAGTCCTTCATGTGCTGTGAAGTAAATAACGTCAATTCACTTTTTACATCCCCAGCCTGAGCAGCTGAAGATTTGAGGTATGAACACTGGAAACTGCATCACCCTATCACACAGTTTCAACAAATCTACTGTAAAACAGATAGCTGGATTAAAACTAATATGACACTTTATTAATGTATTTCTCTTGCAGGACACATTACTAACATGTTTCTTTTACCAGATTGTACACAGCACACTTTCTTTTTGCTTGGCTATGAGATAGAGACTTGCAAAGAAGCAGCATGGTGCTTTTACTTCTAGCTTTATAACCAGTACTGCCAGGATACTAATAATGCAAGTATTTTAACTAATATAAAAAAAGTATTGCTTTCTGCACAGGTTCTGCACATCTGATTTAGGCCTGCATTTGTTTTGACTTTTTGAGTTTATGCTTTTTCTCTGTTCCTTGTTAATTTAATTAACTTATCATAATTCTATCTGTCTATTTATGATTACTAGTGACCTATGTTGTGTGTATATGGTTTTGTTTGTATTAGTAAGGACTTTACTATTTAGGTTCTTTCTTAGTTCATTATGAAGTTAATGAAGGCTTATTGAAGAGGAGGGGAGATGATGTTCATACCAGATCAGACTGCAACTGTGTGTTTGCTATTGATAGTATATGCAGTTGCTGAACAGTAAAAATAGCAAAACTTGAGGAATCCTAGTGCAGGATTCATAACACATTTTGATCGACTGTTTCTCTGCTTCACAGTAATATGGCTGAAGCCAAACATATTTTGATGCAGACAGTGCTTATCGGCACTGTATCTAGATAGGAAGAAGATAAAGAAACTGAAACATTAGGGATTACCGCCTGTTCTTTTTTCCCACTTAAGCAACTAGATAATGAGCTCATAAGTTGGCCATCAGTGAAAAAGGTGATGCATAAGCTTAATGACCAACAGTCCCTGCCATACAGTCATTGATATTCTCTTGGAATCACTTATACCTAAACTTGAGTTATCTAGATAGTTTAAAGTCAAGTTTTCGCATTATGGTAGCCTTTCACATGGAGATGAGGTTAATATAAAAGCATTTTGGGTAAAAATGAGAACAAGCACTCAAAGGCTGTTTTAAGTTTGGCAGGAGGCTTCATTGCAATCTAAAATAAACTAGTCTTTGGCACAAGCACACCCTGCTTACAATAGAAAACAAAACTATTATGTTGGTTAATTACTAGTGGTCTTCTCTGAAACAAGTGGATGGAGTTTATTCAAAGCCACCTTCATTGGCCAAAACAGGATCAGTCATATCTGATATTAACAATGCCAATCAGAAGGATTTAGTTATGGAGAACTATGCAAAAATTCACACATAACCATAAGTAGGTTATGAAACAGAAAGGTACACACCAAGCAGATATCGAGTTTGAAGGCATATGTGACATGTCCTGCACTCAAACTCCAACTCTAAAATGAATGCTGATGAATGAACCAACACTAACACACTGCGCCCAGATGAGCGTACATTCTAACCCCCATTTTGAAACTCAAAACACATTCTTGCATGAAGACATTCAGTGAACCAAGGGATTTTGTGCTACAATTCAGTGAGCATCATGTGCACAGGATCTCTAAAATGGAAAAACCTGTAAAGCAGCTGCCCCAGATGGTGTTTGATCCCTTAAATGAGTCCACCCCGTGCTACTAGGCCCATTCCCCTAATCAGTGTCCCTGTTGGTTGTACCTGCCTTTAGTAACAGAATCACTGTGGTGTCATTGCACAAGAAAAACACCCTGAATACTTATCACCCAAGGCACACAATCCTATGACTCATATGACCCACTACATCTGACAGAAGTGGACAGCTCCTTCTCACCAGCCCTATACAGAACAGGTGGACACCTAAGGAAGCTGCATGCTTTTTCTTCTAACAACCTTTTTCAGAAAAAATATCCCCATAAACTAGTCTTGAAATGTTGAAAACTGGGTCATTGATGTCCCGTATCATAGCAACCACAAATGGTAAACACTGATAAAACCTCACCCAAGGATTTCTCATTGGTGCTGCTTCTGCCACATACGACCATGTCAATTTGCTTTTGACCATACAGTGATTAGGCTGATCAACAATGAAGCTAAATACAGGAATTTAACAACAGACAAAATTGTGGTGTTAGGATAAAACCCTGGCCCTGAATGTTACCAAGGCACATGTACTCATGCAATTAAGAGAACTCACAGAGGGAGTCACATGCTGGTTTGCAGCAAAGCAGCTTCAACTTGTCAGACTGGAAAAGGCCTTCTATACCTTCTGAAGTGATGTAGCATGACTAAGACAGTGCACCTAAACTTTTATGGCTGTATAATACAAAGTATAATGATAGATATCATTTGTTTATAGTATCATTATACTGTAGGTTTAAAGAGTCATTATTTACTTAGAGAGTACAGTGAATTTCTTACTTAAATGTGGTAATCCACGTGCACACATTGCCATCCAAACTTCTTTGAAACAAGCAGTTGCAGAAAGTCTGTTAATCTGGAAAATGGGCAGGAGATGAACGAGTGAAAGTGCAAAACAAAGGTCAAAAGATGTTGCAAAAGTTCATTAAAAAGTCAAAATGATCAGAGATCAAACACAAAATAGAAACAAAAAATCAAAGTCTATGAAAACCAGGACCAAGCTCAAAAAACAGTATCAGAAAGAAGTGAAAGCTCAAAAAAATCATCTTGTAGTGATATATGATTTATCTCCATACTGGGATACTTGTGAAACAGCATCATCAATGATGCCACCTTCCACTCTATGCAGGTCACGTGCCCACCAACCTGCCTAAAACCCGAGAAACCAAAGGTACAAAAATGGTGGCACTCATTAAAAATTCAAAATCCATATTACTAACCGAGAATGCTAAACCGGATGGACGCAGGGACATCCGGCCATGGGCCATAGCCGCAAAAAGACGTACTGC
Source organism: Erpetoichthys calabaricus (assembly GCF_900747795.2). NCBI lineage: Eukaryota > Metazoa > Chordata > Cladistia > Polypteriformes > Polypteridae > Erpetoichthys > Erpetoichthys calabaricus. The sequence goes on from NC_041394.2 coordinate 145,810,648, forward strand.
GCAGGCGCCACAAGAAATGAGGGGCCGCGAGAGGCGGATGAGGGGCCGCGAGAGGCGGACAAGACCACAGAAAAAAGGAGTCAAAGAAATGAGGCGCCAAGAGCACAGAAAAAAGGAAAAAGCACAGAAAAAAGTAGTCAAAAGCAGGCGCCGCACGAAACCCATTGCACACGAAACTAGCACACAAAAAAAAAGAAGACGCTCGCGCACAACAGCAAGGCACCCCCCCCCCCCCTACAGGCACCAGACGGGACACACACCAAGAGGGGGATTTAACAAGCCCCTGGAACACAAAAAAAAAGAACACAAAAGCACCCCACACACCCTACAAGCAACGGACGGGACACACACAAAGAGGGGGATTCAACAAGCCCCTGGAACACAAAAAGAAAGAAGACGCTCGTGCAACAAAAATCATCACCCCCCCCCCCCCCCCACATCAATAAGAAGTGACACCCAAAGCCACATATCTAAAGGAAACGTCCATATTACACATACGTCATCTCAACACCTTCACACTAGGCAGCATAGGTGGATCTCCTTACAATAAAGCACTATTAACCGTTCAACTGCAGAAAAGGCTCCATATTAACAGTGAGTGCGATCCTCCTTATTACTTATCCATATTTCGCACACTGAGGAACAAACAAGACATGAATACACGGTCACGGGTACAAAACGATTTGGATCGGATAACGGGACCCAAACACACGAACACGAATGAAACAAGAAAATACACGGCGGCGCATACAACGCGCAAAGAAAACTCCGGGAGAAAAAATGTCTCGGATCAAAAAACGCAAAGCTCAAGTAACCCCGTTACAGAGACGTGCCCAAATGGACAGACACAATGAACGTAGACGCATACAGCGCGCGTCTCAAAGTGCTGCATTGAAACAAGCATGATTTCAAAAGAAAGAGCTCGCGTATCAGACATACAAAAAAGGGAGCGAAGAGACAGGATAAATGAACGCAGACGAGTACAACGCGCATATGACCTGCCACAAAACAAGCAAGCAAGACTCCAAAAACAGAGAACTCAACTGATCGACATACAAAAGTAAAAAATAGCGCGTCACAAATAATGGACATGCAACAACGCGGCACTCAAACGCCACAAGCAAAACATGCCCGTCGCGGACATCAACACCAGACACCTGCTAAACGATTACGACAGTTGGCTGACAACGCCTTCAATAATGAGTCCACTATTGAGGAAAATTCATTGGGATTAATGAATGTCATTTGCAATCATTGTCATTCACTTAACTTCCCAGAAGAAACAACTGGCAATACAAATGATGAATTTACACGTTGTTGTCAAAAGGGGCAGATTAGACTGCCTCCTTTACATTCATATCCTGAATATCTACAGAAGCTTCTAACTAACGATGTGCCTGAAAGTAAAAACTTTATGAACTGCATTAGATCCTACAATAGTTCATTTGCTTTTACATCTACCGGAGTACATATCAGGCCACCAAAAGGCAATGGCCCATACTGCTTTCGCATATGTGATTAACACAACGCACTATATGGATGGATGGACTATATTATGTCCAAAAAATATTAATGTTAATCACATTAATAACCACGTCATTTCATTACTTCCTGGAGAAACACGGCTCTTTCTAAGCTCTGACAAAGTTGACTCTTATGACGACAATGAACATCTGAATTTCCCCTTAGAATATTTGAACACTATTAACCCAGACGGATGACCACAACACAACCTTACCCTTAAAAACGGAACAATAATCATGCTATTAAGAAACCTTAACACTAAACAGGGTTTATGCAATGGCACACGTTTAGTCATCAACACCATGACACACAATGTTATTCAAGCAACAGTTCTTACAAAATCACATGCTAACAATACTGTTCTCATTCCTAGAATTGACCTTACGAGTTCTGACCTAGAATTACCTTTTACATTGAAACGCCGACAGTTCCCCATTAAACCTGCATTTGCCATGACCATCAACAAATCACAAGGACAAGCCATGGACAAGGTTGGCATCTACCTCTCTGAACCCGTTTTTGGACATGGACAACTTTATGTTGCCTTCTCACGTGTTCGACGTTCATCTGATGTTAAAGTTAAAGTTATAAATGATCCATGCCAAGGAAGACTCATTCAAAGACAAGACACCATCTTTACTACTAATGTTGTATACAAAGAAATATTCCAATAAAACATTACTCTATGCCAAACACTCTATTTTTTATTTATATAGGCATCATCCAAACCTACACACTATTCTATTTCTAATTCATACATCTCACTCTTTGTCATGCCCCAACGCCAGGGGTTGGCGAGCGAAGCGAGCAGGGGGCGGAGCCCCCTAGTTGTGTCAGAATACTAATAATAATAAAAAATTAGGTGGAACTTTACTATTAGAGAGATACACAGAATCATAACACCATATAACTTGATCGCATTTGCACCTTGGTATCCATCGTACAATATAGCTTTTAATAAAATATTTAAAAGCAAAAAAATGAAAGTCTGAGAAATAGTAACCTGTTATGATCCACAAATTACTTTAACTGTGCTTTGAGTAAAAGGAAAATCAATAGTTCTGGAAATGTTTAACAGGCTACAGAATTAGTTGTGTATTTTACTAACAGTAAGAAGTGGGCTATGATGAAGAAATTGGTTGGTCTTCCAGAAACTGAGGCTGAGACCTCTGGGTTAGCTGGTTATGTGTTGATTTAAATTGCATCTTGTTATTGTCTGGCTGCTGGTTAAAAAAAAAAAAAACAGTTATGTTTTAATGAATTTTAAAAAGCAATTTCATTAAAATGAAGGCAAAATAGGTCTGCTCCAGCAGTTATCAGCTACTAATTAAGAAAGAGGCTAAAAAAAACTAAGGCCACCATGGCTGGGGTGTGAAATGTGTCTGTTTAGGATGGTGGGATGGAATCTGCAAGCCTCCAGTTAGCCCTGTAGAAGTCATAATGTGGGAGGTCCATTAAAATCTATTATAAAAACATGCTGATTTTTTTTTCTGCATTTGTTAAATTTTGTTGATTTTCAGCATGGCCCTCTACATATTGTCACCTAAGGATTCAAAATATTAGATTGCACGTGGATGACACCACGAAAATTAATTATGATTTGTTTTGATTGTTCCATTATGCCATTTTGTCTTTGATGTTACCATCTTGGTTAGGTACGCATTCATGGGTTGCTGGGTGACAACTCCTGGAAGTCACTCCAATTGATGTCATTGGAGCTCCAACGTATAAGTTGGACAGAGCTTTCAGCATCCAAGTTTAATGCATTGTTTAGCAGTGTTTTGATTATTGATTAACAGCTTATAAACCTACATTTGCTTTTCTAGCAATTTTTGGTTTATGTTCTGAATTGGTGAAAGCTAGGCCTGAATTTCTGATTCTGACTAAGGCACGTTTATGACACACTTCTTCTGACCCATCTTTTTCTGCCCCTGTGGTACACCACATTTCACCTTTAGGCAAAATAGTTAGGGTGTTGTAAATCACTCAATACCCTTAGTTTATGAAAAATTATTGCAGCAGCTTACAGAGCGTTCTTCACAGGTGGGATGTTACTACCGTACATGCTTTAAATGTCAGCAGCCAGCTGGCAGGAAAGGAGATTGAATCTTTTAATTGAGGGTGATTCTAGAAATTGAATCTTTTAATTGAGGAGGATTCTAGAAAGAGGACGGAAACTTTCATATGAAATTAATAATGCCTGTGTGGGACATCATCTCAGTGATAATTAAAACAACAACAACATTTATTTATATAGCACATTTTCATACAAATAATGTAGCTCAAAGTGCTTTACATGATGAAGAAAGAGAAAAAAGACAAAGTAAGAATTAAAATAAGAGAACACTAATTAACATAGAATAAAAGTAAGGTCCGATGGCCAGGGAGGACAGAAAAAACAAAAAAAACTCTGGACAGCTGGAGAAAAAATAAAATCTGCAGGGGTTCCAGGCCATGAGCCCCCTCTAGGCATTCTACCTAACATAAATGATCAATCCTCTTTGTATTTAGGGTTTTCATGGAAGGACTTGATGATGATGGTCACATGGACTTCTGGCCTTTAATCCATCAATGTAGGGACATCATGGTGCTTTGATTAGGTGGTGGTGGCGCAGATCGCCACCACAGAAAACCTGAAAAAGAACAGAAGAGAGAGTAGGGTGCAATGGTAGTTGCTGGTGCCATGATACTGACAGTGTTAGGGTTGGGAACAGAGTGATTCTAGCCATGCCTCGTTCCAAATTTGTATTTCTTGTTCTGAAGGACTGTTTCTTATTTTCCTATGGCTTGTAAAAAGAGGAAAATTAACCAGTCAGTCTTCTTAGGCTGTTAAAGTATTAGAGTATGTCTATTTTTTATTGCTGTTCAATAAATAGTACTGCAGTACCTCAGAGAACTGTCCTGTCTCCCTTCCTGTTCAACCTGTACACAACAGACTTCCAGCACAATAGCAGCACTTGCCATCTACAGAAATTTTCAGATGACTCCTCCATCATAGGCTGCATTAATAATGGAGATAAGTCAGAATACTCAAAAGTCATGGGGGACTTTGTCTTGTGGTGCAGGGACAACAACTTGCAACAAAACATCTGGTGGTGGACTTCTGATGAGCCAAGAAGCCTCTGAGACTAGTCATCATTCATAGGGGGATGTGGAAGTGGCGCCAAACTACAAGTACCTGGGGATTCACATGAGTAACACATTGGACTGGTTTGACAACAGAGTGGCTCTGTACAAGAAGGGTCAGACCAGATTGAACTTGCTAAATAGACTCAAGTCTTTTGATGTATGCTGCAAGTGCTGCTGGGAAATGTTCTGTCAGTCCATAGTAGCCAGTGTGGTGTTCTCCGCTGTGGTCTCCTAGGGAAGCAACTTGAGCTCACAAGAAGCACAATGCCTGAAACAAACATATGAAGGAAGCCTGCAACATCACAAGGCAAACCCTGGACACACTGGAAGCTGTTGTGGAAAAGAGGATGATGGCAAAATTGGATGGAATCCTTAAAAAAACCTCCCACTTCCGGCAGGAGACACTATTTTGGAACACTCTTAGCCATAGGCTTATTCTACCAGTGTGCTAAGAAGCACCTTATGGGGGTCTTTACTGCTCACTGCTATCAGGCTTCCATGCAATGTACTCAAATGTACTCAAATTTATTTTTATTTATGTATTTACTGATTGATTGATTGGCTGTATTATCTGTCCTGTGAGTCTGTATCGGTGTTTTTATGTTTCTACTGCTGTATACTCTGAATTTCCCCATGGGATTAGCAACATTAATCTAATCTAATCTAAGCAAGCCTGTTATTGCAATGAATATTTGCCATTGCTACTGAGAGGATTTCAATTCCCACCAGTCAGCAGGTATGAGTAGGAGCTAAAGGGAGGAAGCCATGATCATCCTACACTTTAAAGAGAGTCAGCATGCTGAGAGAAAAGATCCAAATATCTAAGTATGCATGTGTCACAAAAGGTGTATGCTCTGCATAATGCTGCTCAGAAATACAAAGTGCTGTAGTTCAGGTTTACAGAGTCTATATCTGTGTATAGTGCAATTTGTTTACATAATGTTGACATTTTTTAAGTAACAGTATTCCCCATATCTAGTTTATTGTACTGTATATTCTAAACAAACAGAAGAAGAATTAGTGCTCAACCAAACCAAGAGCACTTAATGGGACTCCCACCCACCCCCCCAACATTACATTGGTACCTTTTGCACATTGTCTGCAGGCATTCATTAGTTGAGTTTAACATCCCTGTGTTAGAACAACATAGCCAGATCCAACTGTAAACTTATCCTTCAGCTATTCCCGCTCATCATGCATTGCTTAATCCTCTGCTTTCATGAACTGCCTTACCGTCAAACAGACCAAAGAGGGAATGAAGCAGAATGGCTTTCAGTAGAGCTTGACAGATAGTAGGCAGCTGACAAAAATACTGCACTATTAGGGAAGCATTCTTCACTTGCCAGTGTCTCCTGATCTACAGCAGAACTTGACCCTGGATTTCCTACTGTACATTGTTTTATTGCGGACGAGTGGCATAGTTCAGTTTGGTGTGATTCAATTTGTATTGTACCATGAGGAAAATTTGTATATTAATGACAGACATGATATTGTATAAACTCTAATCAAACATATTCTCATATGTAACTAATAAAAAAAATGTAGTGAACATGGATATATACTGTATGATTCATTATTAATATAATAAATGCAGCATAAATATGCTATAGATCATTATCATTATTATCCCTTTATTCTAGAATGATATTTACACTATAAGGCTTGCAGCTGTCTATTAAAGTAAACAAAACAGAGAAGTTTGGAATGAAAAGTTTCAAATCAGTTACTTTTTATTACCACACTTCTTTTAACTTCACCTGTTTTTTTTCTGGTACAAATCTTGTAATCGATATTTAACCCACTTCCTATTGTCCAAATGACTTGAAATTTTGCACATTTGCTCACTTCTGATGACAATACATGAATCACTAATCAATTTCACTATTTGATCAATTAATCCATGTTAATTAAGAAATGAAATTTTCATATGATAGAAATATCAAAGGAAGTGTTAAAATATTGATTGCAAAATTATACTAAAACAAACCCAAGACTAAAAACTTGAAAATTATATATGTCTGTCAGTCAGTCAGTCATTGTCCAACCCGCTGTATCCTAACACAGGGTCACAGGGAAAATAATATAATATATACAGACCTTCTCTTCCATATATATATATATATATATATATATATATATATATATATATATATTTATATATATATGTATTATTATTCCTGGGGTCTTTGATTTTTGACCTAATGGCAGAAGCAGAAATCACAACTGCAGCTTTGCTTTGTCATTTGGCTGCTTCATTTCATAATTGAATTAATCTGATCTTTACTCTGTGGTGGGTTGGCACCCTGCCCGGGATTGGTTCCAGCCTTATGCCCTGTGTTGGCTGGGATTGGCTCCAGCAGACCCCCATGACCCTGTGTTCGGATTCAGCGGGTTGGAAAATGGATGGATGGATGATCTTTACTGTATGTTTTAAATTTGCATTGCCTTGTTTAAAACTGAATTAACAAGGGTTTTTGGAAAAGTGTCATAATTTGAGAATTAACCGTTGGGGGAGATGCTGGGCTTCCATTTTGCCCCTTTAATCTGATTAAAAGTCAGTTTCAAGTCTATGGCCTTTAGGAACAATCTTACATTTTCAACCAACTGATCATTCATGGTTACCTCTTGTGGGTATGAATGGAGATTCTTTTAAAATCAATATTCATGTCTTTAGTTTTTTAGTAATTTACAGAATAGACTTTTTGCAGCAGATAACTAAATTAGTAGTCAGTGGACCATGACACATTTCTTTAACTTGATGCAAGCTCAAAATCACATGGTCAGTATGTATAATAACGGAGAAAGAACACAATCTTCTGTAGGCAGAGCTATTCAAGGCACTACTATGAAGGACTACTGATATGTTTAATAAGCCATTCTCTATTGTATTGTATGAAAGTCTATAAATATTAACATAAGATGTGTCTTAAAATTCTCTAGGTAAAAATTTAAAATATAAAACAAAGTAAAAATAGTTTCTTCTGTTCCATATTGGTACTATTGGTACCATATTGGTATTGGCATGGAAAAGGTGCAATATAAATAAAATGTATAATAATAATAATAATAATAATAATAATAATTATTATTATTATTATTATTATTATTATTATTATTATTATTATTATAAGCACCTTTTAATGAACCAGTTTTTTTTCTTATAAATTTCTTCTTTATATATTCTTTCAAGGGCATCTTGGTGTTCTGGGTGTACCCTGAATGGAGAATTCATGTGGGGGTTTCCTACAGGTGCTCCGATTTCTTCCCACAGTCCAAAAATATGCTGGTTAGGCAGATTGGCAATGCCAGCCTGACCATAGTGAGTGTATGGTACCCTATCCAGGTGTTGCTGTTGCCTAGTTTCTAATGATTGCTGGGAAAGGCTACAACTGACCCTGCCCTGGATGAGTGAGTTATGAAACTGGATGGATGGTTTGCCAATTGATTTCATTTTCATTTGAAGAGTGATGTAACGGCCATTGATATGAATCAATTTAAAAGTTTTAGATGTTTTATTTTTTGACCACAGCAATTACAGTTGCATATTCTGTTCTATCATCAGGTTTCTATTGTTCCAGGAATATATTTACTTTCAACCAATCAGCTTTTAGCTTATCCTCTGACATCATAAACCAGGAACCAAGAATGCATGCAATTGGTGCATGAGAAAACATAAAAATGTTTATACAAAAATGAATGCAAAATCATTTGAACCTGCACATAAAAAAGCTGTCATAATTTAAACCTCTAAGATATCTAAGTTTTTTTAACTTGTTATTAAGAATGTGAAATTGTATACCTTCAAGCATAAAGTCCCTTCTTTAATGTTAGGCTGAGTTCAAATTGGTTGAAGATTAATAGCTGTTCTGGAGCAACAGAAACCCAAATATATCGAATCTGCTAAATAAAAATAACAGAATAGCATAATATATCTTGGCTCAGCATTACATTTTTGTCTTTCAAAACTTTTTATTGTAGGAAATGCAGAAGAATGCAGAATCTGGCCTTTCAGGAAAAGAAATTCCTACAGCTGTTCTTCAGCCAGAAGCTGATGGCCCAGTTAAAAAGGTGCACCTTACTATTACATAGTTCCTGTTGGTCAAGGGCTGTAAATACTTCATTATTCACCGCTAGTCAGCACTGGCATGTAAAATAATTGCACCTGAGACTCTTAATTAACATACTCTACATTATGTTATAGAGGCTTTGTGATACAGTACATTCTCAAACCATGAGCAAAAATAAATAATGTGGGTAAGCGGTTTAAGAAAATAAGAAAATGGATGGATGAATGAATGGATGGATGACATATTATTTTAGGAAAAATGTAAAACAATGTGTAGATGCCACATGGGCTGGACGGGCTCCCCGGCCAGAAAAGGGGATGGTTCCTTACCCAGATGGGGAGGCTCCCAACAGGCATATAGGCATCCCGGCCTGGGAGGAAGGAGAGATCAGACCCTGAAGGAAGAACCAAAAGGGATGGACAGACAGCCCACTGGAAAAGAAAGATGTTGCTGAAGGTTTTTTTTTCCCCCAGCACACTAGATGGCAGCAGCCCCAGAGGATGGTGCACAGTAGGAAACCAGCAGGGCATGCCAGGATACAGTATGTAGTCTGGCAGAGCAGCCCTGCTGGGGTCACGAGAGGGTGCTGTAGGGAGACAAGCACCCTATTATAATGGACTTCCATGCGACCCGGAATCGCTTTCATCAGGCAGTCACCCTGGCACCGGAAATACTCCCGGGTCTGTAATAAAAGAGACTGCACTCCCTTATCCAGGCGAGTCAGAGCTAGGAGGTAGTGGAGCAATGCTTGAGTGGAGGAGGGTAGTGCGGTAGGAAGGAAGAAAGTATTGTGGAGAGGAAAACTTATGTTTATGTTTGTGTCACATTTGGAGGTATTTATAATAAAATCCTTCCATTATTTGTACCTGGGACTGTACAAGTGTGTTCGTGTTGGGGTTTGGGGCTCGCTGATGCCCTGGGTATGAAACAATAACAATAAAACACAAAATAAGCTTTAAAAACAATTCAAATTTATAATATAAAACTAAATGTGAAATGAAAAACTCAGCTGTATTGCTTCTCCTCCCCGCTTCTCTAAATGCTTCGGTAGTTTAAACTCTGTCCTGCAAGCCAAAAGGAGCCTGCCCTTTCAACTAGCATGCTCAATGCAAACTTTAGAGAATTTTTAAGAGACATTGTGACTGACACATTAAACAGATTCCAGAAATTATCATAATTTTACAAAATTACACTATTCATTTTTTATACAATGAGACATGCCCGGATGCTGACCCATAATAAACATTGTGTGGAAGGGGGAAAAAATGATGGAATTTAATATGAATAAAAATACAGCAGCAATAATAATAATAATAATAAAAATAATCCTAAAACTGGGATAACACAGGAGACACAGATGTGGCAAAGTAAAATTAAACGATAAACATGGCAACAGGACTGCAGCAGTGGACTTTGAATGCATTGTTAAAGACTGATTTAATTCAAACTATAAGCATCTCACAACTGAGCTTACATTAAAACTTACATGAAAACTCCACAAATACTGTCCTCTGTTGTTCACCACCATCAGTGACTTGATGATTATACTCTTCATATTCGCTCCTGACACACTAAAAAGGTTCAGTATAAGGCCTCACCCTGTTAAAACCGATGCCATGCTCTGATTGCATTGGTAATATTAAGCTCTTTGCATACATTAATGAGGATATGATAAACATGAATCATAGATAAATGTGTAGAGTTAATCGTTTTACTTTAATTCCATTGAATTCTGTTATTATACGAGGGGCATTCAGTTATAAAAAGGAATTTTCATACTCTGTTCTTATAAATAGTGCAAGGTAGACCTGACTCATTGGACAAACACACGCATATACAGTATGAACTTGTCATTAGTAGTGCTACCTGCTCTTTCCCCCCTTCCTGTCAGTTGTAATCAAGAGACCACATAGAAAACCAGTGTGTAACTCGTTTCATTGTATTCAATTAATAAAACATAGCTCATAAATTCCTGTTTACATTTGAACGCCCCTCGTATTTGGCTAGTCCGTTTAAAGATCCTAACTATAATCTACTGTATATGGTTCTAGCCAATGCGGCTGCATAGTAAAATTAAAATTGTGGTTTCACCATTGCCATAAATTGTAAGCACAGGTATGCTGGCAAGTTAAATAAAGAGCTATTCTAATCAAAACTTATTTTATAATTACTGAGTTATGTTGCAAAAATATGCCTTCTTGGGTAGAGAATATGACTGCCAGACCACAGAATGGTAGCACCCATTAGAAATAACATCACAGTGTAAAAACAGATAAAGTGAATGCTAACAACGAACATCAACAGAAGGGCTGTCAAATAAAAAAAAAAAGTGTTTAAAACCCCCAAATCATTACCTTAGTCATTCTCCCAACTCTATTCTATATAAGAGGACAGCCTAAAAGCCAAGTAAATTGATCCAGGGTGGAACTAGAATCGTTTCCCCAAAGTGGACACATCTGGCTATATATTATGAATAGAATTAAATTAAAGAAAATAACATACTGTATATGTTGTTGCATTTTGTTTAAGCTACATACCCAAAAATTCCCTGGAATAATTTAGAAAGTCTTCAATTTGATTGCTCTGTTTATGAATCTAATACCTGATAATTATTTGTACACATACAATATAAATACAGTATATACTGTATATACTAGATATGAAAATGGGTTGAAGAACACTAATGCTACCTAACAATGTAAACAGATAGATAGATAGATAGATAGATAGATAGATAGATAGATAGATAGATAGATAGATAGATAGATAGATAGATAGATAGATAGATAGATAGATAGATAGATAGATAGATAGATAGATAGCATTTTTAAATATAAATACCAACCTAAATAGATTCATGGGTCTGCATTACAGATTTTCATCTAGCATGTGGCGCATTAAGTGTTGTATGAGCTGTAGGCAGTAAACAGCTTGCGATTACTCCTTTGAAGTCAATGTAAACAGGAAAATCTGATTTAACACAAACACTAAGGTCTTTTTATTGCTTTGGAAAGGCTTCATTCAAGCCGTATAGCATAACCTGACATTAATTTGCAAAATCAGAAAAAAGTACACAGAACAGGGACCAAACAGTGGAAAATGTATATTCCTTTTTCCTACCTCCATCTTCCTAACATAGTCCCATTGATTCTGCGTCATTTATTTGCCACTGATTCTAGTTGGGATGCCTGTCACTTGTGGCCTCACTAGTGACAATACAGAACGTGTCTTTGTACTTTATCCTTCATCCCTTTAATGCACACATCCCAGCAGCTCAAATCTTTCACCAACAGTCTTTAATCTCCTCACTTTGATGTAGTTCCAGCTACTTCAAACACTGAGTCAGACCCAACTTTGCAGACTTGAAATGACTGAGATTCCAGTGTCAGGTTGAAGAGAAGGTGGTGGGAGGAAAAGTGATTTCTGTTGGGAAACACAATTTCCATGGGTCTCCAAGGGCAATGCTTTTTCCAAAGTTCGATTTTTGACATGCCACCATAAAACACAATTTGCAATATACAAAAGGCATAGTGAATACATCATACTCTGTTACCAGAGCTCTATTTATGTTTTCATTTTCATGTCCACTACTATGTCTGCAAGCAGGGTCTTTTTTTGATTCAATTTGCTGCTGTTCTTTGTCATAAATATGCTATGAGAAATCAGGCAAAATGGCACATTTAATTGGCTCTCTAACAAAATTACTATATGTAAGCTTTCAAGGCAGCTCAGGCCCCTTCTTCAGGAAAGATGTAAAGAAGAAGGGGCCAGAGTTGCCTTGAAAGCTTGCATATTGTAATCTTTTTAGTTATCCACTAAAAGGTGTCATTTTGTCATTTGTCATTTTGCTTAACTTCTCATTGCTTCTATAATGGCTAACACGGTACAACACCCTAATACTACTCATAAATATGCTGAAAAATAAAATTAATTGCAGAAACAACAACACAAGTATAAATGAAAATTATATTGCATAGTGCTGTATGAAATCAGAAAAAAAGATTTATTGGCTAAAAGCAAGTGGTACAGTGTTTAATGCTGTTGCTTCACTGCTCCTAAATTCTGGGTTCATATCCCAGTTTATGCACCATCTGTGTGGGTTTTCTCCAGGTAGTCCACTGTCCTCCCATATCTCGAAAGAGGTACGAGGTAAATTACTTGATTTTAAACCGGCTAGACATCACTGAGTGACATGTTTATGAGTTTGTTCCACCTTGCACTTAATTCTTTCACTATAGATTCTTATCCCCCATAGTCCTGAGTGTTAAGCAGGTTTAAGAAAGTGTACAAATGCATTGGCTAATGTTTTAACTTTTTTTGACAGGTTCAATGTTTTGAAGAATTTTTGCATTTGTGTGGCTCCATAATATATGTTTGTACTTTGGAAAATGACAAAAACATCATTCAATCTGGCATTAACAAAAATAACTGGGCTCCATGCCCATAAGAATTTATACAAATTCACAACTGTACTTAGAAAATAATATTTCCAGGTTACTTATCGAAAGTAAGCCACATAAATGTTTTTGTTATCCATTTTTTATTGCAAAAAGACTAAGACAGGAAATAACAATAGAAATAATTGAAACATAAGAAAACAGTAAAAATAATCATAAATTAATGCCCTTGGCATCCCAACACCAGATAGAAGATAAGTCCTAAAAGAGATCAAGAATAAATATTATACAGGCCAATACACCCCAACTGTGCCTATGCCTCCATTGAAATCCTGTAATAGGTCTAGATTCAAATCTCCAGATCCAGCCTTCTAGCAAATCACTCATCCCTCTGTTGTTTTCTCTCATTCAGGGAAGGTTTTTATAGATGCCTTATTAATGCTTTCCACTGATGGGTCTAAATTATTGTGATTATAAAATGGAGATAGTTAGAAATGGGGAGTAATTGATTCACAGGATTTCCACTTGGAAACTAACAATTTAGCTGGTATAGTTTCTAGTACAAAGGCCTAGTACAGAACTAACTAAAAAAAATATGTGGTGATAGGGGAGATTTGCACTGTAGAAACACCGACTACAGATAAGAAACAGCAGAGCAAAAGGAATAAACAGGAGGACAAGACCAACACATATGTGTAAAGATGCTAGGAATATTTGAAGTGCAGGCAGTCCTCATGATGTAACGATGACAATTGGGTCAAATATGACTTACAATATGAACAAACTTAAAATGATCAAAGTCTGATGTTACTATAAAGATTATTCCAACAAACAACAAAAGAAGGGAGGCATGGGTCTCTAGCCAATATTTTACAAAGAGAAAAAAGGAAAGATTAGAAAGAAGAGCAGAAACCCTTTTTGTAAGCATTGTTAAAGATATAAACAACATAAAGCAGTAGGATTAGAAAAGAGGTTGTGTATGATTTGAATAATGATCCAACCTGCAAGTAAAATGAAAAAGAGGACGTGGGTACATTATATCTAAAATCCAAATGCTGGAATGCTCTAGGGCCATGCTCATCATAAACATCCCCTGATTGCAATCAGTGTGGTAATGAACATGAACACATTCCAATAAATAAACTGGCATTATCAAAAATAGGAAGTCAAGAATGTTATTTTTGTGTCACGACAAATTCTTTCCAAGGTAACAGACTGAAGTCATATATGATACAATTGAATACAATTTATCTGTTTTTTGTTTCATTTTAGTAAATTGATGACTTTTTAGACTATGTGGAGCTATGTAAACAGTCATGTTTGAAATTTAATTCATGATGGAGGGGGAGAAGGCCAGAAGATTCAAGTCATTATTTCACAGGGTAAATTTCAAAATCTAACAAAATGCAGATGAAGTAGGGTTGTCCTGTTGCTGGTCAAATGAATATCGTGACTGTAAGATTTTTTTTCCAATCCCAAATAAATTTAGAAATGAATCTGATTCAATAAAATCATCCTATTTGAGTACATTGCAGGCAGGGGAAGAAGTAGCATTATAATAATATTAAAATAAGGTACTATATTTATTTTTACTGCAGCTAAATGCAACTGATTGGACATATTTAACTTATACCACCCCATTATGAACTTCTTCACATCCAGTAGTAAACAACAGGAATTTAGATTGCCAGTCAAGTTAGAGAATAAACCCGTCACAACTCCAGAGTTTTTTTAATATATTGGAAACTGGGATAATAGCAAGTAAAGTGACAGACTGACTCTTCTTTTCAAAACTGGCAGAGAAGAAATATTAATGTTTGTGATAACAATCAAGTCAGCCATTGTCCTATGACAAGGAAAGTCCAGAGACATACGCACAAAACACCTACAGATTAAGACTTTGGATACAGTTTGCATTATTGAGTTTGAATTGGATACAAGCAGCTAATTTTAGAGTGTGTCAGAGATTACCTAATATATTGTTACAAGGATATGACAAAGGCATTGTCAGTTGGGGTGTGCTACACCAGAAGAGCATGGTGGTGGACGAAGTCACTAAGCTGGAACAGTAACGTTTCCATGTGAAAGCAATATCCCAGGGTAGCCAAGGAGCTTGGATGAGATGGGGCGCTACCTTTAACTGACACATCACCTGGGCAGACATCTAGAGTATGCCACAATCTAGACTTAGCTTCCTGTTGAGGGCACAACCTACGACACCCTCCCATGCCCTCGGAACCTCACACAGTGGTATGTGAGGAGGTAGGCTGTTCCCTCTATGGAAGCATCAAGGCGAGCCTCCAGCACATATTGTCAGATTGTAAGGTGGCTTTGACCCAGGGACGCTTCAGGTGGCGCCATGATCAAGTTCTGGCAAACCTGGCCGAGATCCTGGAGAACTGTAGGATAGCAGCAAACCGCACACAAGCAATAGCTAAGCATGCCCTAGCAGAATTTGTAAAGTCTAGTAGTAAAGTAAAAGTAAAAACTGAAGTAAAGTATGTATCGACCTCCTCCATCGAATAGGGTTAACATGCTCACACCTGGCAATGACTGGCAGATGTTGGCAGAACTCGGGAAACCTCTGGTCTTCCCAAGAGAGTTTGCAATAAGTACTCTCTGGCCAGACAATATCATTTGGTCTGCAGTGGAGAACAGGGTCCTGCTCATCAAACTAACCATTCCTTGGGAGGATGGTATGATAGCAGCCCTTGAAAGGAAGCACTGCAGGTAACACCGAGCTGGTAGTGGAGTGCCAAGAGGATGGCTGGAAAGTCAGAGTTTACCCCATGGAGGTTGGTTGCTGTTGGCAAAGCAACAGTCTAATTGTTACATGGTATGGGAATGGCAGGCTCAAGCTTAAGGAAAGCCATAAAGGATAAGGAATGGAGAAAGGGAGCTACTGGCTTTGAACTAATAACGACAAAATACAGAAATATCTCAATGTAATGTTAAAATTAAAAAGTAGCACAAAGACGGAGATTTAAACACTAGATAATCTGAGAACATTTCCATAATGCGCATAATTGTGTGGACAAGTATAAAAAACTGTTACAAGTCTGCTGAGAAAAAGGAAGGCAAACTAAATTAATGGAGGTGACCAGGACAAGAAACATTAAAAAAATACCAGTGAAACATTTAAAACCTTGACTCTGTTTTATTTTTTATCAAACCTTAATGTTAAGCCAGGCATGAAAACTAAAGCCAGAAAAAATGGCCTGAAATGCTAAATAAGAACATGAAAATCAACACACAGAGATTTTTTGTTAACTATCTGCAGACTTGGATAACTGGGATGTGCATGGTGTTGACATTTTATGTCACTGTGGCAAAACGTCAGCTGTGTACACCTCTGAGGGTTGTTGCATAGCAGCACCATAACAAATGATGTGTAAAATGGCGATGCTCAAAAAAACAGAGATGATATCAGAAAAATATGTGAAAACTGTTTGATTATTGAAAAACAATCTCTAATCGAAAAACTGATGTCTAAACTGGGCTCTAGCACCCCAGAAAACTTATAACTAGATACAGTATATAATGTCATAAACACAGCTTTGAAAGATTTGAAAATAAATTAAAATGAACACAAAAAAGCCGTAACACCTTTAAATGATAATTCTGTTCCACAACAATTCCATCATAGCTAGGAATATAGAAAAACACAATGCTTAATCAGTAGATTGACAAGTCCAAAACCAACTTATTAAAGCAATGTAAAAACATATTGTTTAAATATTCCAGTTGTGGCAAAGTCATCTACTACTTTGTTTGCCTGCTTGACCAGAGTGTGTGGAGATAATTCCTCACAGACATGAGGAGAATGTGCAAACTCCACACAGCTATGTTAGTCAGTTACACTTCCAAATTCTTTCTGGTGTCTTCCAGTGAGGCCTTTATTGTGCTTGCTTTGTTTATTTTTACTAAACTGTTTTTGTATTTCATTCTGTATAGTAAATTTGTTTGCCTTGTGAAGTGCCTTGTGATGGTGAATGCCATCAATATTGCTATATAAAATATATAGGTTTAAAATTTTTTTAGAGCTTAATCTGTATGACCTGATTATTGTCTGATAACCTAATACTTTTATTTGAAAAATACCTTAAGCATCTTGTCTCCTGTTTTTTTTAACTGTTAAAATAAAGCATAATTTTTTATACCTTTTATTAATCCTGTGCATCACTTTTTCCTGTATTATATTCTATTATTGGAATGTTACCAGATTTGAGGAAATACACAAGGAAAGAAGCCTTGGAAAGATCCTCATGCATACAGCCACACACATGAAAGACGGAAAACATTTATATTTTATTGGTATGAGCATAAAAATTGCTACAGTTTTTGTACATGCAAGATTTGGAGCTAGAAAATATTTGGAAAGCATCTTATTCTGCTAAACTAGATCACAATAAGCTTGTCCTGGCAGTGGGGGTAGAGATTTCACCAGGCAGCACATAACAACAAAATAAAATTGTACTTTTACGTTTAACTTTTAGGTCTGTCTTTTTGAAGGATTAGAAAATTTGTGTACTACCACCTGACCTTATCATTGGACTGGCACTGAGAGACAATACTATATTTAAAGATTATAATTCTCTTAATTATACAGTATATCTATCTTATGTAAGTGTTCATTATTTATTTTTTAACTTATTTTTTCTTTTCTTGTTACTGTTTCTTTGATATTTTGTAAAGCACATTGAGCTACCATGTGCATTCTACTGCCAAAGTGTTCATTCCCTAAATGCAAGCTGGAACATTCTAAAATAAGTCACCACATGAGGATGACTGTTATTCTTGTGTGCAGAGCACAGTGCTGTCTAGTTTTCGTGATAACACTGGGGTAGACTATACTGAAAAACTTTTTTTAAAGCTTCATTCACTTTACCCATCAATTCATTCATTTTGAACACTTCCTGAGTCCCTTTGTCTTTATTATCCAATCAACATTTTAACTCTACCACTGAAACTCAACCCAGGTCACTTCCTTTTGTACACAAGGAGAGCCAGCATAAAAAGTCTATTACTGACAAAAGAGTTGAAGTTTAAAATGAATAAATCACACTCTTATAACAAGTAGTAGAACTTCAGACTTCCTATGGAGGATTTTTATGTTCTCCAACAACAAAAACCTGATAACGGCTATAAAATATGAAAAATTACAAATAATAGTCTGGCCTTATTTTATTGTTCTGCCAGATATAAGTACTTTTGAATAATAATCTTTATAAATAAAAATAATATAACATTCTAAAATTTTATAAATAAAAAAAATATGTGGAGACCAGTAGGCTTCAATGCGAGAGCCTCAATCTCTCCTTCTCACCCTTCCGCAATGGAAAAAGCTTTGGTTTTATAAATTTATCAGGGAATAGCAAATAACTAAACAAATACATGATCCAAGATTTTGTTATACTAATCAGATCCACATTAATTTAAAATGTGAAGTGGGTCTGTCATCTCTCTGAACCCATATTTTCCTGCCAGACATCTAATTTTTAGGCATGTCATTGTATTATAGTACCTTAGTTTTCTACTACAATATGCTACCAACACTACCTTGTTACAGCCATATTCCTAAAAACACAGTCTGGCTCAGGACTTCTGCTTTCTGCGACTGTTCACCTCTTTCATTTTAGCAGCCACACCTGCCACCTCCTTTGACCACACCTGCACTACCTTACTAAATTATGATGCTTCTGACTTCTCTTTATTCTCCTTTTGCTCTGCAAGTTGTTTCCTCTTTAGAAGCTCAGTCTCTGAGAAGTTCACTAATCCTCCTGGATATCAACTTTATGTAGCTGACTGACTGAGTACATAATATTTACAGCAATTCTAAGGGGTGGGTTGGTCTGATCCTTTATTATGAATTTATCAGGCCAAACTGCTAGTTTGGAATGAGCTTATGTGGAATTTCTTTTAGTCTATATATGAAATGTGTATCTGTTATTTTGGCTTGAGTGGATGTGCCCTGTACCCTCTAGTGCAGCTAGTGGCAGATCATATATCAGTTACTGAGAATAATTAGCTGGACTTTACCGTCACCTTGGGTGACTTTAACCTTTGCAGTTTGAGATGTGAACTTCTCAAATGTAAGCATGTGGTGAAGTGTGATGCTAGATCACTGTTACAGCAGACAGTAAAATACTCACCAATCTGGCCCCACAGGCAGCTCAGGCTGTATTATGAATTTTTAGTCCCTTCTTATTATCAGAACTTAAAATCAGCTCAGAGACAATAAAAAACAGTACACAAGTGTACATGAATGATTGATTATTTTCTTGTTGCAATCACATTAATCTGATGATCACTCTGAAAATGGTCCACCGCTGCCCATTCTTATATACACTGCTATTCTCAGTTTGAAATATTTTTTTAACTTCCTGGTTTATATCTTTTTATGCTAGCATGTGTCACACATACTGTATGCCTCTGTGGATCACTCAGGTATTTGACACCTCTCTGAAATGACAGGGAGCGCCATCACTAACAGTCTTGTCTCTTCCTTCCACGGCTCTGGGAAAAACACCCCTTGAAGGTGAATGACACGACCTCCTTCCTCCAAGATGCCCAACCCCCTTCTGTTGTTCCTGGAATGTGGCATCTCAGTCTAGACCCAAACTTACTGCAGTACAGAGCTCCGTAGACAGACCATAGCAAAGAGCCATCAGAGGCGATCTCTGTTTTCTTTTTTGTGTGCTTGGGCCATCGAGTGTCTTTTTTTTTTTTTCCTATAAAATTCCTTTTGTTGTTGAAGTATTATTAAATAGTGGCTGGGTTGGCACCCCAGCTTTTCATTGGGCTTGTCTGTCCCTCACAGAGTGACACATGAAGCATCACTTCACTTCTAAAAGAAGCTCAAAATGTACATGCTAGTCTAGTTTTACTGGGAGATGACTGAAAGGATCTCTGTGTCCTCCATAACACATTGGTTTGACAGTACTTTCACAAGAAACGTTGAAATGATCAGTTTTGAAAGCAGAAAACATTTTGGTCCAAAACTGTTTTGCATAATGAACCTATACATAAGAGGACATATTATTGTTGCCATCTTTTTCAGCTGTTGCTATCAGGTAAATGTTATACATCATTCAAAAGGAAAGTCCATTTGCCATCTGAAAAGCATCAATTATATTCAATCCAAAGGTTGCAAAAAAACTTTTTTTTTTGCATATTTCTATAATCTATTACCCATCCTGATAAAGAGTAGCAAGCATATGACATGTAAAATTAGTTAAATAACTCACCATTGTCTTCCTTATCACTTGTTTGAGTTGCTCAGTCTTACTAACATAGGAGATCCACTAATAAGAATAATTCTTTGCATTTATATAGCGCTTTTCTCACTACTCAAAGCGCTCAACAGGTTAAGGGCCTTGCTCAAGGGCCCAACAGAGCAGGTTCCCTATTGGCATTTACGGGATTCAAACCAGCAACCTTCCGATTGCCAGTGCAGATCCCTAGCCTCAGAGCCACCACTCCGCCTAAGGATTAATTAAACTATTTTCTTTGGATAGATTTTACAAAAATGTTAGCCATCATTTCCATGAGATTTTAAATGCAGAAGACTATTCACAAAATATAATTGTAGCTCCAGGCCATAAGCTGAAAGATAAAATGGTTCCCAGTGTCTAATCAGCAATAGGCCTTACCTCTATCCAATGCTGATATTTTTGAACAGGACAAATGACATGGACTATCTCCCAATTTGTTATTAGAACAGAAGAAATTAGTAAAGGTTTTTATTTAAAAGTTTTTGATTGTCAAGATTGTTTACTAAGATCAATGCACAATACATTATATCATTCACTAAGTCAAAATCAAAATTAATCTAAAGTGAAAAACCAGAATATTCTCCCTAAATCATTTGATTATTCAAGCACAAGTGTCTTACAAAGTCATTCCTTTAATTAATTTATGTTTTTATTGAGCTTCTGTAAAAAGCCACATTTCCCCATGAGGAGAAATAAAGTTCTATCTATCTACCTAGCTGTACATCTATGGAATAAGCAGAAGTATACAATATTTTAAAAAAGTGTGATTTTTGTATTTAAAGAAACATTTCGCTGCAAATGGTGGCCTATAAATAACAATGGTGGCTCTGAGGCTAAGGATCTGCACTGGTATCTAGAAGGTTACCGGTTCAAATCCTGTTACTGCCAAAAGAATCCTACTCTGTTGGGCCCTTGTTAAGGCCCTTAACCTTAAAATTGCCAGAGGGGTGCTGTACAATGGCTGACCCTGCACTGTGATCTCCAAAGGTCATATGAAAGGACAATTTCCTCTCAGAGATAAATAAAGTGTACCAAATACCAGAAAAAATTAATAATAGCCTACAAATTATAACTATTTATATAAATGAGTCATAACAAAAGCAGAATTTACAATACAAATACATTTTTAAAAACCTAAGGCATGTGGATTTGCATGCTGAAGGAGATTGAAAAAAAGCATCAACTTAGAAATAGCATTAGGTTGATGCCAGAAAACGCCTCTTTTAAGTTTTCAGACTTGCCTCTATCATGTGATTTCGAACCAAAGTAAGCCAGATCTATACAAGGTAATTTTGGCTTCAAAATAATATCCGTCTTCAATGTCATTCTAATTATTATTTGTACTTGAGGTCACCACCATGAAGTGTCTTTTTTCCTAAAACATTGTAACTGTCACTAATGTTAGAAAGTGTCCAATCATCACTTCAAAGAAAGTTATCTAATAAAATCAATTTTCAGAGGTTTGCCTTATCCACGTAGCAACCTTGACACTTCTGGGTTTGTTTGGTGTTGTATTGTTTGTATATTCTTCATTAGCTGTACTACACATTTGAGACAGGTTGAAAGCTAAGTAATCAATGAAGATGTCATGTTTTTTATTTGATACATGGATTGTCCATTTGGTCTGCTATAATATTACACACTCAGTCCATTTCACTGTTGGTGGCCTTTTTCTCTTTAGATAGAGCTACCTATTTCCATTGCATTCTGTCTGTCACTTGTCGAACTGACCATTCTTATAATTAAAGTGTTTTGTGAAAATGCAGTGGTGGTCATTATTGCATTTGCCTAGTTTACTGACTATAGTCTATTCATGTCAGGGCTTTGGTTTCCAGACATATGTGTCAATTCATCATTATTTTCACTCATCCATTGCCCACCATGCAAAGTTATCAGTCATTAGCATCACAACTATAAATATCAATCACGTGGCCAAGCAGTTGCAAGAAAGTTGCTACTATGCTGCTGTTGCTGGTGTATAATGTTGGAGAGCTTAATAGGCTGATAAGAACGATTTTAGACTCTTATTTTTTGTTATTTTTCTTATATATTTTTGATTTTTTGATTCTTCTTCTACATGTTTTTCCTATTTTAAAGCTTTTCTTTTAATGAGGATAATACACTTGCTCATTTTTTTAAATGTAACATTTCAATCCCTCCTGCTTGATTATATTTTAGGATGTTTGATTCATTGTTCAAATTTAACTTTTTTTTTCCACACAAGTAAAGCATGTATCACCACAATAAGCAAGCTAACCTTTTTCCAGCACAGGTCTCCAAGCGATGCAGTTAAAATTATACTAAAATGCTTGGATAAAATCTAGTGAACTGACAAATGTATTTTAATATGTAATTTACAATATATGTATTTCATGAAATATTTACATTTCATTTTCTGATAACCTCATCTCTGTCACCATTTATATTAATCTTACTCTTGTTTTTTGTTTGTAATAGCCCTAAAGGTGTGGGTTTTGTGCAATTTTTAATGTAATGATTCAAACACATACTGTTGTGGTGTGAAAATTTCTATATAAGTTGATAAATATTTGGTATGTGTTTATTTGTAAGTCAGATAAAGCAAATGTAGTATTAGTGTTTTATTCATGAAAACAGCAATGCTTTGATATTTAAAGAACTCCTCTCTCCCCCCAGTCTTTAGGACTGACTTAGGAGTTTATTGCAGAGTTGGGGGAAGTGCCTAAAACTGGTTTGGCAAATGATTCTCTGCAGGACATACTCTCTCAACCAACACCTTACATGGAGGCCAGACTACCTAGCAGGCAAGCATCAGCTCAACAAATGGTTTTGGGGGCAGGTGTGAAAGTTATAGTATTCCCCCATTAGTCTGAAGTATGGCTGTTTGGGATTGGTTTTGAATCAGAGGCCATTCTGTACCACAATGCCCTATTGGTGTAAGGGTTCGGACAGAGAATGTATACATTTGCTTGCTTTACCCCTCCCTCTTTCTCTCTCACCATTACCATGATAAGGACAACACACTGAATCTTACAGCTCAGCAGCCATACTGAGACAGGTATGCGGCTTGCCCTGAGGAAAGCTAGAAATCATGACATAACTAAAGACATTTAAGTAACTAAGAAGTCGGTGTGCTGCCTGAAACTACACATCGGCATTTATCAGGTTGTATGGTTGCCTATATTCCCTTGTACTTTGCTTATTGTTATTAATTTATGAATATTATCAATAATACATTATTTAAAGTTATAACTTAACTCCTGCTTGTCTTTTACTCTATGTAATTGTCACATGTTATAGATGTAGAAGGGAAGATAGGGAGAAATTATAAAGTACAATACCATATAAACAGTGGCAAGTCTATAAGATTTGAGGCATTCTGACAAAGGCTACACATTAAAAAATACAAAAGGGGAAAGCAGAGTAACACAGAACTCTACCAAGACAAAACACACTTTATTCCTCAGATGTTTTTCATGACTACTCACAAGTTTTTATATTTTGTGGAACTACCAAGTTACCTGTTTGTTAACAGGTTTTCTTTAATCATATGAAATAATTGAAATTTTATTGTTCCTCTGAGAAGGTATTCTCTGCCGCCCTCACTCACTTGTCTTATCTGACTCGTGGGTCTTCAGACTGACACTAAATAGTTTGCAGTCATATTGTAAATACTTTGAAGTATAGGATTAATTTTCTGTGGCTTTGTCTTGTCACGCACGCGCGACTAGGGAGCCGCGGAACGATCCAAAAGGTAACACGACATCGTATGCCAGACGGGAATGGCGGGGTACTAACCTCTCTCTCTCTATTTCTACAGGAAGAAAGACGCACCGCCGCCATGAGTCCTCCTAATCACGGAGAAAACAACACGCCACTTCCGCCTTTCCCCTGTCTCACCCCGATGACGTCAGCAGTCCCACTATCCACCTCGGTTTTCCCATCAGCCCATGCTTCCATTTCCGGCCCCTCTGCTTAAATGTTCCCCCCTCTGTCATGCCAGTGGAGGGTGTTATGACATTGCTTGTATGTTTATGACAGCAATCTGTGACTCTTTACAGTATACGGGGCCGGAAAACCCCAAACCTTTGTGTGCTTCTTGTCTTTCTTTTACAGTCTATAATAGGGAGATAATAACCAAATTCATTATTGTGATATGCAGGGACTTGATTACCCTTCATTTATTCCTGAATAGTAATCACTTCATATCCAAGGCAATTGAACTCAGAAGCCTTGTCAAGCATCTTGGGGTCACACAAGATCCCTTGGTAAATGCTGAGACAGTGTTTCCATAAATTGTTGTTAGATGCAGGGAGGCTAAGAGATGTTACACCAGGAAGGCATGTAATGAGGGATGGGCAAAAGTCAGAACCTAAAAGAAAGAGATAACCAGCATACAAAGCACAAGGGGGACTTGAGAAACAAGTCAAGGAAAGAAACAAGTTAAAACCTAAATGAAAACTAGTGCTGGGCCTATTTGGAGTACTTGAAGATAAACTAACTACAGTATGCTCTGGTTTTATTTGAAGGAATGTATCCACTTAGGAATGACAATATGCTGTGAAGCCTCTGTTTTTATAGCAGATCTTCAGTCTATGTCATTGATGCACCACTCACAATTACAGGATACGAGCTGCATGTCACACACACAAAAGATGGTAACAACCAAAATACAGAATTAAACTTTGTCCAAATGATTAAAAATCCTTAAAATCTCATAAAATGAATTCTCCATAATAAAAAAAACTACCATAAAGCACAAAAAATAATGTTAATTTATTACATAAACTTTCCACTTTCCCTCAAACACCTATCCACTAGATGTTTTTCGGTGACCAAAGCCAATAATAAAACCCAATGGTGACCAATGTGTTTCTCACAGCAAATATGCTTTGTTCGCAGGTGATTTTGTTCACTGAATATTTTACTGCAAACTTGCAATGAAGCTAGCTTAGATGTATTGTTTTCCCAGCACCCCATGATTCATCATGATGCATTGCAAGGCCAACATGACATCACAAAGCTGTAGCAACAGAACTTTTATGCCTGCATATTGTAGGATAGCTGCCTGATCTGCTTCAAGCATTCATGATATCTCAGCTCAGTTTGCACCCCCATGTGTTTGAAGGAAAAAATAAAAAAACTTACAGCATTTCTGAGGGGTGCATTACTTTACCATAATGATAATATTATGTATACTGCTGACATATATACAGTATAATGCCGACCTTGGTCACTCACTTGCCCAACACAACACTGTATAATTAGCCATGTGCCAAGGCTATGAGTAAGAGCAAGCCTTAAAGGAGCTCTCCTACTCCTCCTTCTCATGTCAGAAAACACAACACAACATAACAAAATATTTATTACTGTTTGTGAAGCGTTTCTATCTTCTTGAAATTATTAATGTGTGTGTAGGGTTTGTATACTTAAGCAAACACTTCTGAGTTGTACTACTTCCATTAAATATCTACAGAAAATGGTTTATTTTGACTTTGGAAATGTCTTGTTACAGCATAAGAGTTCACATTAAAATAATGAATGGAAATCTTTTGTCATTTAGAAAATTATAATGACTTTCAAGGGGATTGAATACTTTTGGACACCACTTTAAATTTAACTTGGTCACCAGAGCTGAGTTTAGACACCACCCAAAACAATTTTTCATTTTGGCCAAAGCATAAATGACACTGACCTTACTGCTAAAAATAATAAATTGACAACAATTTAAAGAAGACGTTTGGTTATAACCAAAGCTATGAATTAGAACCTGCTTACATCTTAATACTACATTTTAAATTTAAGTACAACATTCAGGACCATGTTTGCAGTAAAGACAAAGTATATCATTTTATTTTTGTACAAAAGTAGTTTTGTTTTAAGTGTGTGTCAAGAAACCAGACCACCCTGGCCCACTGGCGAAAGCGCGGCCTAAAAATTGTATCGGGCCAGATATGAACTGGAGACACTCAGATAATAAATAACTGGCTTATAAAAACATGTCTGCCAGTTTAGAGACATTGAAGTTTAAATAATGAAGTGAACACAAGAATGGCAATAGCACAGTTTTGGCCAAAGTCTGCCTGCTAATCAGTTTCTGACGTTTCCCTGTTTAGACCTAAACCGAGGAATTTTGTAACTTCTCGTAATAAATAGCCTGAAAAACTTCAACTAAATGGTTTTTCAGTTTCTTTTTTGGCATTGGAGAAAAAAATAAACTGTTTTATTACTCAGATATTATACTTTAAATATTAGATTTTAAATCTTGTTTAAAGAAAAGTAAGTGTGACGCTTCAGATACCTATAATTAGAAATAAGTAAATATTAATTATGCAAAGGCATATACACATTAATTGAGTTTTATGGGTTATTAGATATAAAAAAGAAATTGTTTATTTCAAGTACCACCCCAGAAGGGAAAGTCCAGGGTGGAACACAAAGGTAAGTAAGAAAGAGGAGGATCAGAACAATTTTGTGCAGTTTTTTCTTATAAAAACTTAGTGAAATTTGTTAGATCATCTTGAACATAGATAGGAAGGTTTGAATCTGTGCCATCATAGGATCATTGTAAGAATACAAATTGTATTATTTCTTATATATTGCATGTAATATATCTTTGTATTAACATTTTCATACCATAATAAATACGCTAATTTCTTTAAATGCTAATTTGGTCTAGATTTGAATATTAATGTCATATTTTCATGCAGGATGGAGAGAAAAATAATTTGAGATATAATAAAACCCAATGATGAACAATGCTGTTCAAGAGTAAATGATGTGAAAATGTTAAAGAGAAAAATAAAATCAGTTTTCTTGTGTCAGACAATCCACATGCCAGTTATGCAGTCCAGACTGTTTACTTGTGATTGAGATGGGGAGACAGCGCTTCCATTATAGACACATTATCATGGGAATTTGTTTTCTGTTTATGATATGTGCTGATTATTCTGGAAGTAACCATTTAACAATATTTTAGCAATATATGCATATATTCTGCATGTTTTGCGCATATGGCTGGATAATACACATATGGATTATCAGACATGAATAATGTAAATTTTTTTCCTTTTTTTAATAGAAGTTTATCACATTGTTTGCCATTGTACAGCGTTGGTCACCATTGGGTTCTATTATATCTTAAATATTTTTCGCTCTGTGCAGCATAAAAACATAAGATTACAATTTTTTCTCTGTCATCACTACAAACTACATGGAGTAAATAGCATATAAAAAATGTTTAATTTTTGTTGGAATTTTTTTAAATTCATGAATGCTTAGCAGTTACTTAAAGATCTGTGATAGATCCACCTCAACTCAGTGATCCCAGGCTCTATTTGTCCATAACAAACCAGGTCAGAAATTTAATGTTTTAATTTTATTAAGTGGTTGGCCCACACAGTCTATTAGTTTGGCTCTACATTAACAGTAAATAGTAAGTTATCTCTTGCTTTTTCAATTGGTGTAAACAGGCAGGTAACTGAAAGCAAATTTTTCAAGTCTCTCAAGAAATTAGATCAAATTTAAGTATCAAGCTAGATGAGTTTTTACTAGGATCTGAGTCTTTTGTCCTCTGGTCTTTGTATTTTTTCAGGTAGTGTGTGTTTCCTGTAAAATTCCATCACTGTCTCAAACTTCGCTCAACTTAAGCCAAGACTGTCATGACTTTGATAGCCTATTGCCACCCTAAAATATACGTTACAAAGAACAAAATACTTAGACACTAGAGAAAAATAATAGCTTAACAGACATTCAGGCACAAAAAGGCATTACATCTTCAGAACAAGAGTCTGCTACAACAGGGAGACAAAAAGTCTTCAGAAGACAAGGTCTAAAGGCTGGATGGTTTGATAAATACCAGCATTACGAGGGTTGTCTGGGTTCCGCGTGGAATTTTATCGTTTGTCGAGTGTCAGCCTGTTGAAACCTGTTCTGCTGTGTAGAGGGATTATTCAAGTGGTTGCATGTTTTTGTTCAGATGTTTTACTCCCTCTGTTCCTTCAGAATGAACAGGAGAAGCAAACGAACCGAGAGTGCGCAGCCGGCGCTAGCGGTGAAGCTCCCGACTCAGTGCGTGCGTGACTTTCGAGTGATGATTTTTTACGACTTTTCTGATGGTTTAACAGCTAAAGAGTGCTGCCAAAAACTTTCTCGCATCTTCAAGAAGAATGCTCCAAAGAAGACGAATGTTTTTAAGTGGTTCCAGCGCTTCAGCACAGGCCACTTCAACTTTGACGATGAAGAACGTGAACCAAAACCGCGAAGTTCGACTGATGGCAGAAATGCTGATCGTGTGAAGGAGTTCCTGGAAGAAGATGGTCGTGTGACCATCAGGAAAATTGCCCTGGAACTTGGGATGACCCGGTATGCTGTCGACACTATCATTCGACGAGATCTTGGCTTTACAAAGAAATGTGCCCGATGGGTTCCAAGGCTGCTGACTGTGGAACAAAAGCAAGCTCGCGTGGAATGGTGCACGTTTTTCCTTGACAAGTTCAACAATGGCCAATCGAGGACTTTCAAGATGATCACCACTGGAGACGAGACCTGGATCTACAATTTGAACCCTGAAACGAAGAGCCAGAGCATGGTTTGGTCCCAAAAACGGGCGCCGCCACCACTCAAAGCTTGGCGAATCCGCTCGGTGAAACGCACCATGTTTGCCATCTTTTTCAACATCGATGGCATTGTCGCGTCAATTCCGCTGATGGAGAGGAAAACTGTGACCTCTGAGTGGTACACCACTCAGAGCCTGCCTGACGTTTTTTCTGCGATGGCTAGAGGCCGGTCCAAGAACTTGCGAAGGCACTTTTTGCATCATGACAATGCGCCAGCCCACACGGCTAATGCGACGAAGCATTTCATTGAAGAAAGTGGTGTCAACGTTTTGAACCCGCCACCCTACTCACCTGATCTTGCACCATGTGACTTTTGGCTCTTCCCGAAGGTGAAAGAACCCCTGCGAGGCCACAACTTCGAAACTCGAGAGGAACTGATTGCAGCTGTCAAAGAACAGCTGGACAACCTCCCAAAGACAGCCTTTCGCGAGTGTTTAGCAGCGTGGGTCAGAAGAGCCCAAAAGTGCATTGATGTTGGCGGTGAATACTTGGAAAAAGTTTAAAAAGGATCGAAGTACAGTGATCCCTCGCTATATCGCGCTTCGTCTTTCGCGGCTTCACTCTATCGCAGATTTTATATGTAAGCATATTTAAATATATATCGCGGATTTTTTGCTGGTTCGCGGATTTCTGCGGACAATGGGTCTTTTAATTTCTGGTACATGCTTCCTCAGTTGGTTTGCCCAGTTGATTTCATACAAGGGACGCTATTGGCAGATGGCTGAGAAGCTACCCAAGTTTCTTTTTCTCTCTCTCTCTTGCGCTGACGTAGGGGGGTGTGAGCAGGGGGGCTGTTCGCACACCTAGACGATATGGACGCTCGTCTAAAAATGCTGAAAGATTATCTTCACGTTGGCTACCTTCTGTGCAGCTGCTTCCTGAAAGGACATGCTGCACGGTGCTTCGCATACTTAAAAGCACGAAGGGCACGTATTGATTTTTTTATCTGTCTCTCTCTCTCTCTCTCTGCTCCTGACGGAGGGGGTGTGAGCTGCCACCTTCAACAGCTTTGTGCCGCAGTGCTTCGCATACTTAAAAGCCAAACAGTCCTATTGATTTGTTTGCTCCTTTGAAGAGGAAGATATGTTTGCATTCTTTTAATTGTGAGACTGAACTGTCATCTCTGTCTTGTCATGGAGCACAGTTTAAACTTTTGAAAAAGAGACAAATGTTTGTTTGCAGTGTTTGAATAATGTTCCTGTCTCTCTACAACCTCCTGTGTTTCTGCGCAAATCTGTGACCCAAGCATGACAATATAAAAATAACCATATAAACATATGGTTTCTACTTCGCGGATTTTCTTATTTCGCGGGTGGCTCTGGAACGCAACCCCCGCGATGGAGGAGGGATTACTGTACATGAGAAAGATAGAAAAAAAAATCCTTGGCTACTTATTTCGAGTGATTCCGCGCGGAACCCAGACAACCCTCGTATGTTAACCACTGTGAAGGAGAAATTGCCCATGAACAGCAAGGTCTAGTTCCTTGTCTTTTATCATCTTATTCAAATATTGTATAAAATAATAAGTCAAGATATGAATACAGTTATTCCAGACATTTCCTCCTATTCTTTTTTCTTTTTGTAACCAGAATTTTCTGGAATGTTCCTGGTTATGAAAAAAGTTTTGGTTCCTGACTGTCGGATCTTTTCTTGGTTTCAAGTTTCTCTTTGGATGTTTACATTTCAAAGGACCTTATCTCACAGCTCATATAGTGCCTGTTATTCCCAGTATAAGCTAAAATGCTTTTATAATTGTGTTTAAATGCTAGCAAACATGTTACCATAGCAATAAATCTCATTTACATTTACTTAACAATTTAAAACAAACAAATCACAGCACTGTACTAATTATTGATTATATTTGCTGTACAAAACAGGGGTATCTCAACTGTTGCTTACTTACAGGTTACACCTATACTAACCAATGACCCTTTGCCTGGGGCCTCATGTATAACGCCGTGCGTAGAACTCACACTACAACATGGCGTAAGCACAAAAGCGGGAATGTGCGTATGCACAGAAAAATCCAGATGCAGGAATCTGTGCGTACGCAAACTTCCACGTTCTTCCGCTACATAAATCCCGAACAGTGTGAAAAGTAACGCACATGCACGCGCCTTCTGTCCCGCCCCAACTCCTCCCAGAATTACGCCTCTTTGAATATGCAAATCAATATAAATAGCCCTTAAGCTCAGCCTTCTGTGAAAAGACAATGGGAAAAGCACGGGGGAAAATATAAGAATTTCAGCGAATACCAAGTAGAGGCAAGGAAAAACTTACTATTTGTTGGTTTAAACAGTGGTATAATCAACAAAAGGAAGTTGATCGAGTGACATAGTGTCGGAGAAACTCGAAAGCTCAAGTTCACAAAGTCGCGTATGCCCAAAATAAAAAAGAAGTTGTCACATATCAAAGTCGGCGTGAAAAGGCGACTTGTAGCCCACCATCTGAGTGTCATATGAAAGCTTATTAGGGTACAGACAAAAAAAAAATAGGCACACAATGGGAAAAAAGCACGAAATGTCAACTTTAATCTTGAAATTTCCACTTTAATCACGTAGTTTATTTTGTCATTAAAGTAGAACATCATAAATGTCATCTTAAAATAGTTTATTTTACTAGTTTCTCAAATCCCATCGTAACTAAAGTAGCACGTTAAATGCTTTGTTCTGTGTTTGATCTTCTGTGTGCTCTATGTGTGTGAATCACAATGTGCTTCCGTTCTTTCTCTTTCTCCGACAGGACACAGAATCCATTGCATTCGTGATATTACAGTTCTCTGAATAATTAAAATACTGAGATGTATACATGATATCTTTTTCATGATGATAGGAATGAAAGCATGTTATTAAACATGGGAACACGGTGGCGCAGTGATTGTTCATATCTCACGCAAGAGGCTTGCTGCGCCATGCATTCCTGTCCTTACCTTTCTTTCTCCAAATACCCAATCGCCACACAATCAGCTCTGTAATAGACGTTAAGCCATCTGTAAGCTTAGAACGCCGATTCTTTAAAACATTTAAGGAACATTGAAATATCTTCATAGTACATGTTTAATTATTCTATCCGTCTTTCCTTCCAGTTTTGCGTCAGCACCAGCAAGAATACAGCGCAAGGCAGGAACAATCCGTGAACTAGCTAGCGCTGCGGCACCGTGTCCTCACATATTTAATTATTAACAATACAGATTATTTAAATGAAGTTAAAGTTTTATCTGTATACTATAATCAACATATTTTGCTGCATTTCATCTTAAAAATGATATCGTCATCATACGTGCTTTATAAAGTGGCGCAGGTTGTGCAATTTTATAACTGTAGTGCAAGTTTACAGTGGAGTAATTGTACTTATAAGTACAAACAATTCTACAAGGAGCACTTGATTGAGTGCGTTTAAAGTTCTTGGGATGAAACTATTTCTGAACCGCGAGTTCCGTACAGGAAAGGCTTTGAACCGTTTTGCCGTGGCTGAGGCAGCGTGCTTGATACTGTATACCAATAATTCTCTTTCCGATCAGCTGCTGCTGTGATTCCCCACTCAGATACAGTGATATAAATACTCCGAGTGGTGCAGTGAGAGTAATATGGAAAAAGATGATCTGCTGTGGCAACTCTTAACGGGAGCAGCTGAAAGAAGAAGAAGATGCAGTGAGAGTAATAACGATAAAGCAGTTATGGTATTTGGAATACCATGGCTATTCCTTGGACCATTATATTGCTACAGGTTAATTACAATCAGATGCATTACACTAATAAACAATATGCAGTTAATTTCACTGCATTTATAAAGCCGTGTCAGGAATGTGGGTCTAAGAAAGAAAGGGTAACTACACAGGAACAGTAGCACTGCTTTGATGCTGGGTGCCGCCAGTCTGCAAAACCGAGCGGAGAAATTGCGTACGCCAGGGTATGAGGTACCGTGGAAATGTGCGTGGCTTTACACCAAGTTTAGGTTTTATACATCGCGATTTGAACATGGAAACATTCGTACGCAAGATTTT
Source organism: Erpetoichthys calabaricus (assembly GCF_900747795.2). Taxonomy (NCBI): domain Eukaryota; kingdom Metazoa; phylum Chordata; class Cladistia; order Polypteriformes; family Polypteridae; genus Erpetoichthys; species Erpetoichthys calabaricus. The sequence continues at coordinate 145,843,639 of NC_041394.2, forward strand.
TGTGCGTACGCACCGTTTATACATGAGGCCCCTAGAGATTACCTCAAAAGTCCAACACCAGAACATGGTGCATTCCTTGTCAGTCTTTACATCCCAGAGCATTTTATGCTACTGTGGAAAAGACTCACAATTTTTAAGAGAAAGTACAATGCAAAAGTAAGCAATGTTCATGACTATTAGGGCTACTCTTTTTACTTCAGTGCTGTTTTGATTACAGTATGATGAGGTCGAAACAATGAAAACCCTGGTCCAAACAATACTTAATTATAATAGTTGAAGAAATTGCATTAGACAGATTAAGAAGTTCACAAAGAGAAAGTCTCTAAAGAATATCTAAGAAAATAAAATTTAAAAACTCAAAAATAGTAAAATTCAAAAAATAGTAACTTCAAAACTCAAAATTTAAAAAACCCCACAAATGTCCTAATTAGGAAAGGCAAAAACAGAAAATTATACAAAAAATCCAAATACTAAATAATGAAAATGGAAAAGCCACAGTGAAACAAAAAAAACAGTAAATAAATAGGCTATAAACTAGGAGGTGCACAAATCTGAATTCAGTGAACACAGCAAATATCTAAATCAAGACACCAAAAAAACTACCCAAACTTAATAACAGATATAAAAAGGGGTCAGGAAACAAGTTAAAAACTAACAAATGCCACTGCAAAGATGCAGTGGCCACTGACAGGCTACATAGTCCCAAGGAGCTAGTGAAAACCTCATTAAAGCACCAGGAGACATTTATTTAATTGGCTTTCTCAACCCTCCACCGCTGTAATAACACAACAAGCTACAATGAGGACATACTTTAAATGATAAAATCAGAATAAATTTACAAAATTAACAATTTCAAAACAATTAGAAGAAATAAAACCTAATTGGAAGCCATTAGTGTTGCACAATAGTGGATTATTAAAATCTATAGCTTTAGCTGTTTAGCTATACTTTCTACTTAATGAAACATTTATGAACTTCATAATTTCTTTTAAACATTGATTTTTCTGTTTATGTATTGACAAACTCAAAACAATTGGTTTACAGTTTAACTTTTTCTGAATTCAATATGAACTATGGCAAATTATCAATGTCCTGAACAAGAACTTAAATGTCTTTTGCCTAACTTTGAAACAACATTTCAGGCTCTGTCAAGTACATCCAAACTTACTTCACCATCATTCCAAAATATCTCATGATCTAACAGCAACTAATAACTCATTCTTCTCTCTTCTTCTGATGAACTGTTGAGCAGTCAGTTATGACTGATTTCATTGTTTGCCTCATTGCCTGTTTTATTAAATTCTTTCCATATTTTGAAATTCAATCCACGTTTTACCCATTTCTGAATTTAATTAAAATAAAATCTGAGAAACATTTTAAGAGTTGTGGATGACAAAGGTGCCCAAAGCTGTATCCTTTTCAAAAATCCCACCATGTTGATTTATGGGCCTCACTTGAGACTCCTTAAATCACATCAAATAATGTGAGGGAATCAAAGAGTTGAAATCCAGTTGCTCCAATGTGTTTGTTAATGAGTCAATAGCTGTGTCTGGCAAATTTTGTAGCTCAGGAACAGTCCAAGTAGAAGAATTTAAAAATCATTCAGTTAATTGAGAGTTTATACAGTGCTTTGCAACACACAATAGCAGTATTATTATTTAATGATTCTTTAGATATACATATTGGTGATAATCATAAAATTATCCAATCAATCCTTATTTATGCAGCATATCCCATAACACTTATAAAAATCCATTTATTTTATGTGAGCAACCCTATGTGCAAGTAGATCAACAGGGTAATACTTAACAAAGGACATGATAAAGGCACCTGAGTGAACAAAAATGTCAGTGACAAAACATCCCAGTTGTCTCAAAGGTCTTGGCAGATCTCTGTAAGGAAAAGTTCCAAAAAAGCATGAAACTAATTGAACAGGCATTCATACCCAGTGACTACAGTATTGGGTCATTTAGTTTGGGTATGTAATTAATCCTACAACATTTTTAAAGTTTTTTATTTGTTTCAAGTGACACAGTCACAGTTATATACAGACAACCCACAGCACCAGCTGATCAATTGAAAAAAAATGCTAATAAATTCTTAAGCTATATTATATAGTAGAAATATTCTATCTGTTTTTACTAGATAGATATTCTAACTAATTATCTGAGGTTCTCAGATAATTATCATGGCACTCTTATACTCTCCTAAATACCAAATTTGTAGACATCCCTACCTTAGCAGTCAATTCATAACTCCTGCATTTGGAAAATGCATCTCTTTCTTCTTCTTCTTTTTTTGGCTGCTCCCGTTAGGGGTTGCCACATCGGATCATCTTCTTCCATATCTTTCTGTCCTCTGCATCTTGTTCTGTTACAGCCATCACCTGCATGTCCTCTCTCACCACATCCCTAAACCTTCTCTTAGGCCTTCCTCTTTTCCTCTTGCCTGGCAGCTCTATCTTTAACATCCTTCTCCCAATATGCTCAGCATCTCTCCTCTGCACATGTCCAAACCAACGCAATCTCGCCTCTCTGACTTTGTCTCCCAACTGTCCAACTTGAGCCGACGCTCTAATGTACTCATGTCTAATCCTATCCATCCTTGTCACACCCAGTGCAAATTTTAGCATCTTCAACTCTGCTACCTCCAGATCTGTCTCCTGCTCCTGGTCAGTGCCACTGTCTCCAACCCATATAACACTGCTGGTCTCACTACCGTCCTGTAGACCGTCCCTTTCACTCATGCATCTCATTATTTGCAAAAACAGTAAAATACAGTAGTTTTTAGCCTTACATCTGTTTTATGTAGTTCTGGTTTACTACTGTACTGCTTTGTGTTGCAAATCCCAGTACTGAAAGGGTGAGAGGCTTTGTAAAAGACCCATAAAGCACACCAGGGCATTCCCAAGCCCTCCAAGAACAGGCCTCACTCCAGGCAGCCTGGCTGATCAACTCCACAAGCAGGTGTCCACCTAAACTCTGATATGGATCTGTGTGCAGCAAACTTTATATTACTAACATTGCTTTACTTAACACAAGGTCAATTGATGGGAGAAACACTATAGCACTGTATGAAATCCTTATGAGCTGCAGCTGCATGTTATGCTTAACTGAAACATTGCAAATACCTACTGAGTTTGTGTCTGTAAATAAAGCAACATTGTTGGGGTGTCTATTTTGCAGCAGTTCAAATTGTAGGTCTGTCTAGGGGGGCAGTCTGACATTGTGCGGAATGTCTACAGCTTGTCTTGACCTTTGATTTTTTTATGTCCCTACAGTTCTCAATGGTATAAACATATCCTTCACATTACCAGTTGATTGAAATATGTTGACCCACTTTCAGATAATGTTAAGAAAAGGAATTCTTTCTTGCTGAAGCACATTAAACTTAATGTACTTTTTTGCCACTCTTACAGATTCAATGTATACTGTAACTGCAAATATGCAATGAAGCATTGATCAGTTGTCCATGGCCAATGAAACCCCTTTTAGTATACAACACTGTCACTACACTATATAAATGCCCACCCTACTCACTTGCTCTTCATAACACCTCAAGAGTGATCACATTCTTATGCCACGTCCGTTAACTTCATTTCAACATTTCAAAATAGTGCAGTAGTTCCTTCACCTCACAAGCTTGTCTGTGTCATTCACCCACCTTTATACGTGTCTTTGCTTGTCAGTCATCTTGTTCTGATTGTATCACTGGTTCTATTAGGGGAAATGGTTTTTTGAGGTGTACTTATTATATTTTCATACCAAAGAAACAAAGTGTCCCGCCAGATTTGTCAACAGCGTTGTTTCCCATACTTCCACAATGCACATTACCCTAAAGAGGTGGTGGCGCAACACTCAGCACAGAATTTGCGTAGGGACAATGTCAGCTAAGTTTACTACAGTCATGTGGTGGCCCATCACAAACATGTTTAAAAAACAGTGCATTAGAGTGATCCTGCTATAAATAATAACAGTGTAATTTTGATGACGTCTCTTAACTTCAAGATTAGTAACATAGGAGGCAATCTTTAGTAATTCAGTTTTACTGTGACTGCAAATTAAGTCAAATACAATGACTAAAAGGAATCTTAGTACTACAATAAATGAACTGACACAAAATATATGTTCCATGATAAAACTATTAAAAATTAATTACTAGGGTGGCACAATGGCTTGCTCACTTTTAATGTGCATAAGATGTTTTATCCCTGATATTAAATTTGCTAAACTTATTAGACTCTGTAGGTGGCCCACTGGCTTATTTCTATGATACAGATAAGCACTGGTAATGTTCCTTCTGTCTTTAATAACAAATAGATCATTCATCTTTGTGGACTCTAAGGTAAATATTGAATGACATTAATTTCGTTTAGCACTTTTAATTCTTACAGAACATGTACTGTATATTTTGGCGGTTGCTTGAGGATAATCAAAGAGGAAAAATACTGTTGTACTGTCTTTATTTGTACCTAAAAATAATTTCTGTTACTGAAAATTGCACATCTTCAGTAATTACAGTGCTGCTTTTGATGTCCTATAAAAGAGTATTCATTGGTGGGCATGAGCATTGCCATTAGCTAATCTACTTGGCCTGCTAGTCAGACATGGATTGCAAATCCACAGGCCCCTTGGCCATGCAAGACAACGGTGAGCCTCCCTCCCCTAATTCCTTCCGCCAGCCAGAACCAATCTAAAAAACACTGAATAAAAGTGCATTATTCAACCAAATGCTGTTTGGTCAGGCAGTGAAAAAACAGTCTCAAAAAGAAAGAATTTTTGGGATGCCAACTGGGTCACCTCATTTATTTTCACCAGATGAATTTAAACAAACATAAAAAAGAAAAGAAAATGCACAGTTTAGCATTTAGGATTTCTCATAAACAACAAAAAATGGTTTGTAATTGCTCTCAGGTGTATCAGCGCTCCATCCTGTAGCTAGCTCTGGTCTCCACCAAAAGATATCTTCTTCTGGGATGCCCGGCTTTTATGGCAGTCAGACTGAAAGGGGCGGGACTTAGGTGCCCTTATTGGGCGGATCCTCGGTGGTGTGAGGGAAGAAGAACAAGAAAATAAAGTTAGTGGTAGCCCCCCTCTCATTTTGGTGGGTTATTGCATACCTCAACCACGCCTGCGGAGGAGTCCTCCAATGCACATGCATGATGGCTGGTATTTATTTGTATTTATAGGACATCAAGTGCAATGTTAAAACTTTATTATATGAGTAGAACATGCTACATAATTGTGTGCTTTACATGAAAAGCAGGCAACATTGAAAAAGCACCAGTCTATACATGCCTTGTTTCATTAAATAAAAAAAATATAAATACAGTAAAATCCCACAATCATTCCACAACCAATCACAAAATTGTAGGCATGACTACAATACTTTGTCTCAACTGTGACTGTCCTTACCAATGCCAAACAAGCAGTGTAGCTTTGGATTTTGCTAACATACAGCACCCTGCATGGCATCTAGTAGTGAGGTATAGGAACAGTAACGTTAGAGCCAATAACATTATTTCTGTTTAATATCCTAACTCAACCAACCAATATAACTCAGTAGCTCTCATTGGTTCTAAATAAAATAGAAAGCACAAGCACTGAAGAAATATAGAATAATCATTAAGAAATCAGTTTCCCTAACATACAGGGGAAAGCCCTGTATGGTTCAGGCTGCCTAGATTCACTGAAAGACCCCAAGAATGGTAGTATTATGTAAAACCTGACCTTTTAGGGGTGCAAAAATAAATGGCACCACAGCTGGGTTCAGCTCCGGAGACTAAGTTGGTTACATTATCATGAGGGCCCCCTGGGTTTGGGCTCAACTGGCTTACATTTAGGGATCCATGCATACATCTGGTTGACGCCTTACTTACAGGTCCATTGCTGTGGTATGGATAACAAGTGATAATATTCAATCAATAGCTGATAAAAAAATACATCAGAAAACATCTATTCCATGCTTTATTAATGAATGCAACGTGTTTCAACATAAGTATTAAAACACCTTTCTAACACTCACATGACTCCTGCTTAGTCATGAAAGTCCTAGAGTCTGTCTGAAGAGTGGCAGGCACAAGGTAGGGCCCTCTAAATATGAGAGCAAGTTCATAGGATAATGATAATTCATAGGAGACGAGGGCTCCATTGGGGAAGAGGAAGAGGAAGGGGAAATGGAAGGAGGCCAGATATTCAGAAACAAATTTGGTGGAAGAAGTTCAGTCACGTGGGCTATTGGATCACAAAAGACACAATCAATAGAGTCAGAAGGGGAAATATAATTGTATATTCAGTCTTTATTGTTTTATATTGTGTTCTCATTTGTATACTCCTGTTTAACCCAATGCACTCCCTGAATCAGCATGTTTTCTTATCTATCTATCTATCTATCTATCTATCTATCTATCTATCTATCTATCTATCTATCTATCTATCTATCTATCTATCTATCTATCTGTCTGTCTGTCTGTCTGTCTGTCTGTCTGTCTGTCTGTCTGTCTGTCTGTCTGTCTGTCTGTCTGTCTGTCTTTTGGAAACTGACATAAGAGGTTTAAGTTTGTTTTCCTATAAAGGTTTATTGTTGGCGCACCCTGCTGCCATTTATGTGTTTCATCTCCGTTTACATTACAAAACTGCTGGCATGACACCCATATTAATGAAATCTGAGATATTTAATCCTCACAGCTTCCACTGACAGGCAAAGCCCCATGACAGAAGACTTCCTGCCACATGCCGAACTGCTTTTGGGTATATGTGTGCATCTTTGTTTGTGCTCGCTTTTCAGTCTGTATTTGTGTTGGTTTTTTTTTTTTGAGATATTTGCCGACTCTGAGTGTGTGGTCTTCCTTTTTGGTTACACATTGCTCACAGAACAAAGTGTGCTGCTATGCATCACTGAGAGGCTGACATCCACACAGCATTGTTTTTCTGAACTTACAAGGACAAAGTACTTACCAAGATAAAAAAAGAACGTCTCAAGGGATTTTTCTTCCGCTCCTTTGCACCACTTCACAAAGTTTCCAGTGGCCCACCTGCTAATTTGTTTCTTCCGTGCCATTCACTCTTGAACAAAAAAAAAAAAAAAAAAAGTATTTTTATGTGTGAGCTCAAATTGCAAAAAAACCTCTGGCCAGTAAGTACAGATGTCATTTGAACAGGTGGCCTATTTTATATACACCTCTTCGCTTGATTTCTAACTAATCTGAGGTTCAATTAGTCCATTGAAAGAATTCCTAGTTTGAACTGTGTCATTTTAAAATAATTTAAAGTATTCACATACATACACATGTACAGTTATGTGTAGAGTTATGTGAGTTGCTGTGGAATGTTCCTTTATCTCAGCAGGCTAAGTTTGAAATGCTTCTGCTAGGCCAATTGGTGCATGCAGTTCAAGTTGTAGTTGAAGTCAAGATGCAGACAGTGGATGTAATGTAAACCTTTGAAATGATATCAGCTAAAGCAACTTGAATATCAAAAAGCATGAAAATGAAGGAGCACACCAGACGCAGACAAGAGAATTTGATTAAAAAAACATTAAGTTTACAAGCTGCTCCAAATAAAGGTAGATCAGGATGATTAGTCTTAGATGAAGAGAGGCTTGTTTGTGCACTAGTAAAAAAGTTGCTTTCTACCTACCAAAAAAAAAAGGACAAAATAAAATGTTTGTGAAATGGGGTGGTAATTTTGAATTAAGTCAAGTTAAAGGGAGAAAGCAGGTGCTAACTCATGGAAAGTGAAATATAACATTTTATATACTTTATATATAAAATAAAAATGATTTGCAAGCTAAGGAAAAATATTCAATCATTTCAGTTCATTTTTTTAGTGAATGGTGAAGGCAGAATTAGCAATTCAGCTGTGTGACTGACAAGTTTAATAAGACTCTTTTTGAAGACTGGCTTCCTCTTCCCCATGTCTCTACTAATGACCTCATGTGCAAAATTTCCTATTTACTTTAGTAGTTGGATGTGACACAGAGTAGGAGCAAGTCAATTTATTTTATTCAGACTTCTCTTGGTGTGGCAACTGCAGGAGAAAGGCCTAATCTACACTGTGGCTGCATAGTTTTGAGTTTCACTCTGTTCCACCAAAGTAAAAGTTTCACAAAATGAATCACAGGTTTCATTTTGTGCTTAATACACACTGCAGTTGACCTAGTGGCACTAACCAAAATTCGCCAGATTATCTAACCATCATATAAAATCAAATTAATAAAACTCACTGCTATCAGATGATACCAAGATACAGTAGGTGGATTGGCAGATAATCTAGAATCCATTCAATCTTTACAGAAGGACTTGGACAGCATACAGGCTTGGGCAGATTTATGGCAGATGAAACTTAATGTCAGTAAATGTAAAGTATTACACATAGGAAGTAGAGAAAAGCCAAGCAAAATGACACCTTTTATTGGCTAACTAAAAAGATTACAATATGCAAGCTTTCGAGGCAACTCAGGCCCCTTCTTCAGGCAAGATCTTGCCTGAAGAAGGGGCCTGAGTTGCCTCGAAAGCTTGCATATTGTAATCTTTTTAGTTAGCCAATAAAAGGTGTCATTTTGCTTGGCTTTTCTCTACATTCATAATGGCTAACACGGTACAACACCCTAGTACTACATAGGAAGTAAAAATCAAGAGTATACTTTATGAGAAGGATTTAGGAATCACAGTAGACTTGACACAATCAACTGTGAGACAGTGTTCAGAAGCCATTAAGAAGGTAAACAGAATGTTAGGTTATATAGCACGATGTGTGGAGTACAAGTCCAAGGAGGTTATGCTGAAGCTTTATAACACACTGGGGTGGCCTCATCTGGAGTACTGTGTGCAGTTTTGGTCTCCAGGCTACAAAAAGGACATAGCAATGCTGGAAAAAGTGAAGAGAAGAGCAACTAGGCAAATCCCAGGGCTACAGTTATGAGGAATGATTGAAAGAGCTGAGCCTTTCCGGTTTAAGCAAAAGAAAATTAAGGGGAGACATGATTGAAGTGTTTAAAATAAAGATTTAATACAGTGGATTTAGATGCTATTACTTTAAAACAAGTTCATCAAGTTTTTCTTTACACAGAGAACCATAGACACTTGTAGTTCCAAGAACCAAGTAGTGTGATAGACAGTAAGACTTATTCTGGAAGAAGTAAGTGGCTAGGACTGGCAAGCTTTATTGGGCTGAATGGGTTGTTCTTGTCTAGATTGTTCTAACGATCTAATGTTTAAATGTAATCAGAGTTTCCAAAACATCTGTCTTTCCACCCATTTTATCAATTCAGTGTTCTTTTCTTAAAACGGTCATACAAGCGGGGCCAATCATGGCAAGGTTACCCGCGAAAAGCAAATAGCATGGAACTAAACAGGCAAGAACCATCTACAAAATTAACCAACACATATTGCAAACCCTCTGCCTAGGTTATGATTTGAGTGCACAAAAGGTAGCAAAGGGTTGTGAGGCATCTAAAAGATCTATATACTAGACCAGAGCTTTCTCTCCTCTGCCAAAATAGGCCTCACCCTTGGTAGCCTGATCCCAAACTGTATTGGGAGATTTTGGCCTACACAGGCCCAAAATGTGGATCTGGCTTCAAAAATTCAGAATATCCTAAATGTCCCAAATATGTCAACAATGCCAATTGAGGAAGAAGAACTGTAAAAGAGCAACCTCTAGGAAGGACAAGGCCAATACACAATCTTTATAAATAAGGATGTTTACTTTAATGACAAGAAAGAGGAACAACAATGGCAAAAGGCAAAAAATAAGAACAAAAAAGTTCTGCCTGAAAAGGGAATACAAAGCAAACAAGCTCAATGCACAATCCAATAAACAGTAATAATAATAAATCCAGAAACCAGAATGAACAAAGAAAAGCAATATTTTACAAACTCCAGTAACAATCAATGAACCACTGAAGGAGTCAAATATATAGGCTGGGGGATATCAGGGTAGTTCCACCTCTTTGGGCTCCACCCACAAAGTATAAGGAAAACAGGGGAACAGCAAAAAATACATAGAAAATAAATAAAACAGAACAATATTAACAAACTTTACATCAATACCTGAAAATAACACTTTACAACAAACAGAGAAGATGCAGAAAAGGAAAATAAATGTAAGCCAGAGAACACACCTTGGCTGAAATATGACATAATAATATGGGACTATAAATGTAACATTTATGTGGCAGGGTTGTAAAAGCCATCAGACAAAAGATGAATAGAGACTGGAAACGTTGGAGTATGTGTTCTCCTCTTGATGACATAAAATAATTATGCCCTGTGATATTTAGAAATAAAAAAAAACTAATGATGAGAGAAACAGGCAAGTTTCCATTTGCATATTGTTTCACAAAACTGTTAATAAAATTTGTTTTGTGGCTGATTTCACAATTGTGAAATAAGAAGCTTACTAATAATTTTTGGGGGTTTTACATTTTTTTGGGGGCTGGAAAAACAAGGAATAATGCCCCGTAAAGCCTTGTTCACATTTTCCTGTTTACCTGTGTTCCTTTCTACTGCTGTATAAAGCATGTAATCCATACTATACTGGGCAAATCCATTCTATTTATGCCACTCATTCACCACACCACAGAGGTGGGCAATATGTTTTTCTTAAAAATGTGACATGCTGCATATTTTCCACAGAAAGACACACGATTGTGCATATTACTGTGTTTTCTCCACAGGCAATCTCAATGAATGGAAAGTCTTTGCTGCCAAACTCTAACCCACCATTACCCAGCAACCCCCTTATCCTAGTTGAAGATATGTACACTTCTGGTAATTTTTTAATCTTGATTTAAATAAGTGATAGGCAACTGCATGTGAATTAATTCATGAAAACACTCCGGACAGGAACTAAACACCATTCTTATAATGCGCATGGCACAAATTTCGTCAGAAGCAAAGCACCACTTTTTTCACAAAATTTTTTTTCTGCAAAACAAAACACAAAGTTTGACTGAGAATGCAATTTCACACAAATCATTTTGCTCATCACTAAAAATAACTATATTAATAATTCTATTGTCATTTATACAAAGCAGTTAGAATATGGAAATTTGCCACAATGAAAATTTGACTGTTTCCTTATTGAAAGATATTAGAACATAAGAAATTTTGGCAAATGAGAGAATTCCGTTCAGTCCATTAAGTCCATAATCTGTCATCCAGGTTCTTCTTAAAGGCTCTCAAGGTTTCTGCTTCAACTCCATGGCTTGGTAGTTTGTTCCAGAGTCCCACAACTCTTTGCATAATGAAGTACTGCAGTTTTTAATGCACTTTTCCTTAATTTCCACTGATATGAATGGAATGTCTCAGAATATGAAAAAAAAAAATGACTAATACAATTGGCAGTCTAGCACTAAAGTACATCCATTCATTATCCAACCTGCTATATCCTAACTACAGAGTCACGGGGGTCTGCTGGAGCCAATCCCAGCCAACACAGGGCGCAAGGCAGGAAACAAACCCCAGGCAGGGCGCACACACTAGGGACAATTTAGAATCGCCAATGCACCTAACCTGCATGTCTTTGGACCGTGGGAGGAAACCCACGCAGATACGGGGAGAACATGCAAACTCCACGCAGGGAGGATCCGGGAAGCGAACCCAGGTCTCCTAACTGCAAGGCAGCAGCGCTACCCACTGCGCCACCGTAGCACTAAAGTATCTGAGAAAATATCTTGTAAGCAATAGCAGCTAGCACCTACATGTCTTGTTTCTGTCACACCATTAATTTCTCAAGTTAAGTTGTAATAACTTCAAATATGTCACTGTTGATGAATGTTACAATGGGTGTCCAGAATGATTGACAACCTTTTAAAATATTATTTGGGGGTATGTTAAGTTAGTGTCAATCCTAATTTGTCCTAGTATGGGTTGGTGGATAAGTTGGTTAATATCTTAGACCTGCTGCTTTCAGAAAGGTTCTCGGTGAGCCTAAAGTGAACTAAATGGATTCCAAATGCTGATGGACGTAAGAACTTTCTTTTACCTCTTAGCACACTTGCTATTTCAATGATTGCTCAAAAGCTATAAACATTCTTGTGCTGTCTAGGCTCTGGGGCCAACTACATATGAATAGGTGAACATTGACTTCTGTCTGTATACTGATTGTAAAGTGTCCTGACTACCTGGGTTGCTGTCACTATTAAGGTGAATTAGGCATTTGCCTGGGGGGAAAAAACCCAGCCACATGGGTTAGCTACTGAACGTTTGGTTGGCGCACTAATAAGTTTGGCCTAGGGTGCAAAATAACCTAGCACTGGTACTGCCCACTCCTATAACTCTTAAGATGCTTTCCTAGGTTTGACAATTAAATGAATCTGTCAATTGAATGTTTATTTTTGATTATTACTGAGTGTTAGAGAGTAGCATAAACATCGGTTAGTTTTTGTTGGTACGCATTAGTGCAGAAGTAACGATATTTGTCGTCAGACGCTAAAACAGTCTGAGGCATAATTTGTAAACATGTTTGATCTGAAAGTGTGATTATTTTCTAAAAGTTCCAAAATATAGATTAAAAGACATCCATATGTTGCATGGCTGAGTGCGGGTCGTAATTTGGGATCCTGAGGTGGTTTGTCATGTGGTGGGTGCAGCAACACGCTGTATCAGTGCATGCTCCATACACATGAATGAATGTTCCTAAATCCTTCACTAATTTATAAAAAATAAATTTGTATGGAAATGAATAAGTACATTGTCTCTGTACAAAGAGCAAGATCACATATCCTTCTAGGGTAGGATATACCGCCATTAAAAGAAGGCAAGAAATCAACCGTGATTAACTCTGTTAAAATGGCAAATGACCAGAATGTGAATTGAATGCCTAAGTGTGCTCATTCACTGAAGGTGCTGGTATAGCAACAAGGGGGCAATTTATTGCACTGAGCGCATCAAGGAATCCCTTTCCTCTGCTCAAATCCCCTCTTAAACAGACCTTGAGCTCTTTCATCATTGGGGAAACTGATGAAGTGTGGAGAATTGTGAATGATTGCCTTCAAGACAACAGGCAAGTTTCAACTAAGGGTATGCAAGTTCTTTCCAAAAGTTTCTTGTCGCTGAGAAATTAAACAGAGAGAGAAGCTGCACTTTAAGTGGAACAGTGTTATTGCATACAGCCGAGGTCTTTTACTATTGCTTCTACATAAATGAAATCCAAAAGTCCTTTATCGGTATGTCAGTCTGCATCACCTTTCTCATGACCAATATCAATATGATATTAACAGGTTAATATCTATTTTGTCTTTATATTTTAAGGTATTCACATCTGATGTTTACTGGAGCTTATTTCATGTCATTTTCTAACCCACTTAATCCAGACCAGGGTTGCAAGGGGTGCTGGAGCCTAACCCAGTTAGCATAGTGCACAAGGCAGGAACAAACCCTGGACAGGGTGCCAGTACTCTGCAGGGTGAACACACACATGCACACACACATCACACATACACACCACACGCACACACACACACACACACACTATTGCCAGTCCACCTAACCTGCATGTCTTTGGACTTTGGGAAGAAACCCAAGCACCCGGAGGAAATTCACATAGACACAAGGAGAACATGTAAACCCCATGCAGGGAGGACTTGGGACGCAAATCTAGGTCTCCTAATTGAGAATCAACAGCACTAGGACCTCATTTATTTGTTTGTTACTGCTTTCGTATTAATCACCCACTATTACGAGTGGAAAAGATTATCATTGCACTTGCGTTAAGAACACATTTCACTTCAACCGTAGCCTTTTATAAATCCCAACGTCTAAATCAATTTTTAAATTCATGTAATTTAAGATCAGATCTATTTGTATGTTCAAGATCCCCAAATTTTTGCTTCTGAAATTCCTAATGATTTTTTTAGCTTATTTACATTCCTGATGTATGTTATACAAAGAAAAATCTTGAATAATATACAGTTTATTAATTACTGCACTGAGTCATTTACAGTATATTCTGTTTTCTTTAAAATGTATGTTCTGGAAGCTATAATGTGTATACTGTATTTGCTTAAGAAATACTTATTTGACAATAAGTTTATCTTTCACCTTGAAACTTACATGTCATTATGATATCAAAAGCTAACATATGCATGCATGCATGCAGGTTGTGACTTGAAAATGTCATCAATGAGTAAAACATGAGAGTTGAAACATAAGTAAATGAACAACAGGACAGATGAATAATACTCCAGATATCATTATTATCATCTTATTTGGCTGACACCTTAATCCAAATCAATTTACAACATTTAAGATTCAACTACCTATGTTAGTTGGCCAGGTTTAAATCTTAATCATTGATGTAGATGTCAGCATTACAGTGCACCGTGCAATGTATGTGTCTCTGTTATATGCCATCTGGCATGGGATTCGTAAAAGGAGTGTTATTGTTTATGATGCACCATCTGTTGGAATGACAAATGCAATACATTTTATTACTGAAAATATTTGTTATGCGGCACCATTTGGAATGACAAAGGCAGACACTTATCCTTTTATTATCCATCCATCCATTTTGCAACCCGCTGAATCTGAACACAGGGTCAAAATTAATTACATTTATGTTGTTTGTTTTTTCCAACTTGAGCACAGGCAGGTGACGTGACCCACATCCTCAGGGTTTGAAGTCAAAAATATCACTTCTCTACACTGCCGGCTAGTAAAAAAAAATATCAGCCTAAAAAGGTTTCATTGTATCCTGGACCTGACACTGGGTCACTGATTACTCTTTTACTTGTTGTGCTGTCACCTGCCATGTATTTCAGGGTATGGTTGGCATTAACAGCAGAATTCTGGTGATCTCTGACATTTCATGTGTATGTGGCCGGCCCTGTTGAAAGCCTGTCAGCAGAGCTCCTTGTGCTGATGTGTGGCCTACTGAGCATCTCTTATGTGCCCTTTACAATAAGGGGTCAAATTAAGAAGAAGAGGACATGAGGAATCTCGTCTCCCAAGTATTACGTGATGCATGCCACCTCTCTGAACCTTTTGAAAGGCATTAAACAATTGCCATTTTGAATAATTTTTGCATGACTTTAAATAAATGTATAATACTGTCTTATTTAAATTCATGTAAATTCTACTTTTACAAAAGATGAGCAGATCATTGTTCCCCTAATTTCATAAACAGCACCTGACTCCAGGCGCACTAAGGCTGGCACCGGACTAGATAATGGATAAGTACTCTTTACTTTGTATCTTTTTCCAGCTTGGCACCTTTTTTATTAAATCTGTTGGATTATAGTTAGATAGTATGGCCAATATTTGGCCTTGCTTTGATGTTGTGGTAGCTGTTACAAAACAAAAAAAAAACCAAAACATTGACACTAGATCCCCTCTATATAGTCTTTTTAAAACATTTTAATTGACAGCAAATGACTGTGAGAACACAGCTGTGAATTAGAGGCCCGAGTGTTCCGGTGAATTTTTGACATTTAGCTTTATACAGCTCATGGTGTGAATGCCACTGCTGCTGCTGCTGCAGCTGTCACATGTCACGAAGCAGGGCACGTCCTTCAGTATGATGCCGAAACATAATCATTGTTACAGTTGCTATAACATAAAGCCCGCTTGCTATCAGTGCTCACACACCCACCATCAGCAAACCAGTCCCCTCCTCCTCCACTGGTGCAGTGCTACATACTAAGAGAAACATAGTATATAGAAATTACAAAGCCAGAGTTTGCTTATATATACTTAACACTGATTTACCTGCACCAACTTAACCCAGGACAGGTACGAGAGGCATGAATGAGCCACTTTACCATTTAGTATCAGCAAATTAACTGGCACCAAGCTATGAGTCTGAGATCCCAGTGGATCATTGCTATAGAACTGTCTGCCCTTCTGGTGGTGGCTGGCGGTTCTCTTAGTGGGGTATGGGGACCAAACAGAAACGTGTTACTGGAGTGCCTCTCAGTACACCCTAAGATGTGGTACCGCAAGGTTTGTTAAAAGAGCAATCTAAAAACAGGGAGCAATACCACCAGTTGGAAAGTTTGGAGATTAGTTTTGAGCAAAAGCAGCATGGCTTTTCTGATGTTGTGATTTTTTTGTTTGCTGCTAATTCCATATTCTTGTCTATTCCAATTTTATTTTTGTTTGTTGCTAATTCTACTTTTCATATATTCCAATGTCCTTATTTTTGGACAGCAGTTTCGGTTAAGAAAAGTCCAAAAATAATTTGTAGAATTCAGTCTATGCAGAATAATTGTTAGTTAAAAGAATCCCCTGAGATTTTCAAAATTTGATTTAAGAATTATGCAAATGTTAATTGCACAATGCATGTTTATAAAGTTAATTCATTTTCTAAGACCACTTCCAGTGCTGGGTAGGAGGAAGCTGGAGCTGATCGTGGTAACGTCAGGCACAACACAGGAACCAACCAATCCGCTGCAGAGCACACTCAAGCACACACCCACATTCATTTATAGGTGGCTGTTATTACTTATGGTGAGCTGGTGTCATTTCCTTACATTTTTGCTTCAGAAAATTCACTCCAATAACACCAAAAAAAAAAGGTTTGTCGTCACTGTGCTGATTTAGCGTATGTGTACCAGTGTTTTTCTGTTTATTGTAAATAGCGTTCTCCCAAAAAACAAAATCAACACACTCAGTTCTTGTCATGTGTTGACATGTTGCTGAGCTCCGAGTCATGTATTGTGGTTGTTCTGGAGGTATAATGCCCACTTTGCCAGTTATGACAATCTTGGCAATACCCATGATAAAAAGGAGGCAGATACAATTCTTGGTACAGTGCATGCCTTTTTGTCACTTGGAGAGTGTGTATCCTCTGTTAGGGTTCACTTTTTTTTCTTGTACATTTAATATTTTTGTTTTTTTCTAACTTTCTATCTTTTGCTGTTGACTTTTATCAAATGATGTTTCTCTTTGGTATTGTGTTAATTATTTCATTTGTAAGTGTTGTGTTTTTATGCTCTTTACGTTGTGCTTTGTGGGTAGAACCTATCATGTCTCAGTCAGGGTTCCTCCTCTGGCTGGTGTTCAAATTCATGTTTTATGTCTCCTTTGTTCATTTTTGACTCTTCATTTCATTTCTGTTGATTATGTTAATGTTACTTTTTTGATTATGTGCATTCCTTAGTTTGTGATTTTGTTTATGTACGTAAGCTGCCCATGTTATGTTTCATAAGTTTTGTGGGTGGCCCCTCAAGAGGCAGGGTTACCTACAAGTCACCACCAGTGGCGTAGCTGGGGGGGGGGGGCAAGAGGGGACATCTGTCCCTGGGAGCAGCATCCAGGGGGTGCCAAATTTCCCTTCCCCATTGCATCTTGGCAAACAGGAGGGGGTGCGAAATCTTCAGTTGTCCCCGGGTGCTGAAAACCCTAGCTACGCCTCTGGTCACCACCAGGAACACCACCCCTGCCCTATAAATCCAGAGGGTCTCCTACAGTTCCTGGCAGTTTATTTTGAATGTGCTGAGGAGTCGTGAGTTGTTTTGTGTTTTGCAGTATTTTTTATTCTTTGGATTTTTGACCTTCACTGTTTTTTGACGATTCTTTGAATATCTGAATTGGGACTTGTGTGCTTTGGATTGCCTTATTGTTTGAGGCGATTCCTTTACCTTTTATACTCTACAGAGTCTGTGTTCATTTCAGTGCATTTTTGTTAAAATGAACTTTTTATTTTTTATGATGACCCTGTGCTTGCCCTCCTTACTAGCCAAGGTTTGATGGTAAATTCCCCCCAGTGGGCACTTTTGAAAGAATGCCTTTCTATCCCCGTCAACCCAGCTCACCCCATTGGTGTCATGATTTTGGCTGAACACTGATGCTTTTGTAACCTTTTCCTTTAAGAGAAGCCATATTGTGCACCATTGTCAGGGTTATGTCCCTTGTTTCTAGGGGCAGGGTCTCCAGCATCATGACTGTGACTTTATCAAAAGGTCAGCCTTTTGCTATGAACCTTATCCAATCTGCGGATAAAATCTTTAGTTTTTTTTTATCTATTGTGTGCTTTCTCTTGTATTGACTGGTTTTGACTTAATTGCCTGTTGTTTGACATTGATATTGCCTCTCGCCTGGGTTATGGTCGCTACAGTTTATTTTTATTTTCTTTTTGCCCATTTCTCCTATTTCCTGCCAAGTTAGGATAATCAGGTCTTGTAACTGGCAAAGATCTGGCAACTGTGGTTTCTTTCTCCGCCTCTCACCACCTCTGTGCCAGGCCTTCCCCACACCCTCTTTGACATTTATGGGATCCCTCAGAGGCTGCCCAATCATTCCCAATCTTCCTTATGTTCAATGAGTACAACCCACCCCTTGGAATGCCGGCTGCTCACTCCTCTGTAGGGGCCACTTACTGCCTGTTCTATCACCATAGTGCTGGCTTGCACTTCCTCTGCCTTTGCTTTTCTTTACCAATCTGATCATCCCCACTGTCCTACTCATGCACTTTTTAAGCTGATTGGGATACAGTTCCGTTAATCATGGAATCCAGAGTGTTAACAAAGCAATTGACTGCCGCATAAGTCTACACGTAAATGTCTGTCCAGCCAATAGCCCATCGACCCCCTAGAGCACAGGTGTCAAACTCCAGCCCTGGACATGCCGCAGTGGCTGCAGGTTTTCATTTTAACAGTTGACCAGTTTTCACTGCTAATTAACTTCTTTTCCCTTCATTTTACTAGCCCTATTTTTAAGGATTCAGTCCTCTCAATAATTAATAATTTAATCTCAATAATTTAATAATTTAATTTTCTTCATTAAATGGCAGCCAAACAGAAATATGACATGAAACGAGCCAACAGATGACCAGCTAAATTGGGGCTTCAAACTCCAACCAATTTCACTTGAACCAGTTGCTTAATGAGAAGCAAGTTCTTGCTGTTAATTAAACCTGCTGTTTAATTCCATGGCTTGCTGCTGCTCTCATTCTACCACAGCAGACATTTCCCAAACTGTTGATTTTCTGTTTCTGATTACTGACCTGAGAGATCAACCTTACCAAGACCATCACCTTTCTTTATGTTCAGATAATGTGCTTAGCTTGTCCCCTGTTTGTTCATTTTGTGTCAAATTATTGTTTGGCTGCTAATTAAGGAAAAAGAAAGAACTAAAGGGTCTTAGCTGAGTTAATTAAAACTAAGGCAAAAGTTAATTAGCAGTAAAACAGGTCACTAATTAAGAAGGTGGTTAGAATGAAAACCTGCAACCATTGCGGCCCTCCAGGACTGGAGTTCAACACCCGTGCCCTAGAGCCATTACACCATGCTACTACTCGCATCTACCTGCCTCCATGCCTGAGCACACTGTTTTTAATGTAATAAATAAATAAGTCAAGAATTTGTTTGTTTAGGGTCCAATTGGATTTCAGAATCACAGTAACTTCTTGCTGGTTTGTAACTATGAATACTGTCATGCCTGACATATCCTCTTAGTTCAAGGTGGACAATTCATAGTGCTTAAATTATGAAGGAAAGCCAACAAAGCAGGAACACAACCATTTCATTTTTTTTCTGTCTTGTGCTGCAATTCTACCCTCAATCAAGCCTCATCCAACACCCTCCTGCAAAAGGGCACAATACAGTAATCCCTCCTTGATCGTGGGGGTTGCGTTTCAGAGCCCCCCGCGATAGGTGAAAATCCACGAAGTACAAACCATATGTTTATATGGTTATTTTTCTATTGTCATGCTTGGTTCACAGATTTGCACAGAAACACGGGAGGTTGTAGAGAGACAGGAACTTTATTCAAACACTGCAAACACACATTTGTCTCTTTTTCAAAAGTTTAAACTGTGCTCCATGACAAGACAAAGATGACATTTCCGTCTCACAATTAAAAGAATGCAAACATATCTTCCTCTTCAAAGGAGTGCGCATCAGGAGCAGAGAATGTCAGAGAGAGAGAGAGAGACAGAGAGAGAAAAGCAAACAATCAAAAACCGATTGGTGCTGTTTGAGCTTTGAAGTATGCGAAGCACCATGTGGAAAGCATATCACTTGACAAAGCAGCTGCAAGGAAGGGAGCAATATGAAGGTAGTCTTTCAGCATTTTTTAGACGACTGTCCGTATCCTCTAGGGGTGCGAACAGCCCCTCTGCTCACACCCCCTCCGTCAGGAGCAGAGAATGTCAGAGCAAGAGAGAGAGAGAGAGAAAGAAAAGCAAACAATCAAAAATCAATAGGTGCTGTTTGAGCTTTTAAGTATGTGAAGCACCGTGCGGGAAGCATATTGCGCAACAAAGCAACCCACAAGTAAGCCCAGCAAGGAAGGGAGCAATGTGAAGGTAGTCTTTCAGCATTTTTTAGACGACTGTCCGTATCCTCTAGGGGTGCGAACAGCCCCTCTGCTCACACCCCCTCCGTCAGGAGCAGAGAATGTCAGAGCAAGAGAGAGAGAGAGAGAAAGAAAAGCAAACAATCAAAAATCAATAGGTGCTGTTTGAGCTTTTAAGTATGTGAAGCACCGTGCGGGAAGCATATTGCGCAACAAAGCAACCCACAAGTAAGCCCAGCAAGGAAGGGAGCAATGTGAAGGTAGTCTTTCAGCGTTTTTTGAGGAGCGGCCATATCCTCTAGGGGTGCGAACAGCCCCCGTGCTCACAATATATTTGAGGAGTTTTATTTAATACGTAATACGTGCTGTGATTGGGTAGCTTCTCAGCCATCTGCCAATAGCGTCCCTTGTATGAAATCAACTGGGCAAACCAACCGAGGAAGTATGTACCAGAAATTAAAAGACCCAAGGTCCACTGAAACTCACGAACCAGCGAAAAATCTGCGATATATGTTTAAATATACTTACATATAAAATCTGCAATAGAGTGAAGCCGTGAACGTCGAAGCGCGATATAGTGAGGGATTACTGTACTCCTTTTTATATTACAGTAGACAGAAGCGTTGCCTGTGTAAGTAATGTTAAGCTCTGGTCATTTTATCTGCTAGTCCGGCTTCAGTCTGTTTGAATGTTTCAGTTGCAATAAGCCAGCAGGTGGCACTGGTGTGCAAAATGTGGCACATGGTAAAAAAACACTGGGATGTCCAAGGTGAACATTTTGAGAGCAACTATGCAACATTTGGTCCAGGTTGATCTAAGGATGCAGGACTGTATAGAGAACATACCGACAAACATTCAGTTTTATGTGAATTACATTTTGCTGATGTGCTATGGATTACCTGCATTATGCTACCACAGGAGGTGCTGGGAATCCAGCAGGGACTTTCTGTTTAACTCCATAAGGCAAATGCTTGACAAAACTGTAAAGTCCTGCATCAGTCACTTTTGTGTACCTTCCGCAAATGATTGACTGATGTCATGTTGTAGATTTTATTGGAGTAATGTACCCCGGAGACTGCATAGATGGAGTTGGCAGATGGTCAGAGGTGGGTTTAGAGGAACTCGTCCAGGTCTAAGACCCTGGCTGTAGAGGAAAAGGAGAAACAGGTAAGGCGTGGTGTGTGAATTGTCAATAAATCAACACTTGTGACATGCTCAGCAAAAGCCAATATACTAAGAGAGGAAATTTTAAGAAAAATAAATACTTTAGTTAGGTATATATACCTAAACATTCTTTGACTCTTCTATTTTTCAATGTGAAACTGACTTTTCATTATTTCTTTTTCTTTTCAGAGGCATGCTGGCATTGTATTTAATATGTGTACATCTTTATATATTTCCTAGACACAGGACATCCCACAAAGAATGCTATGCTCCATTATAAAGAAACAGAAGAAGTATGCCACATCTGTGAACATGTGTAGAACTGGCCACCCTCCAAAAAGGAGTATTTGGGCAAAATGAGCAAGGGGGGTCACCAAGAGAGCTACAACCACTTTTAAACCATAAATATTACAACATGTATTCAGATGCACTAAGGTTTATGGGAGGGTAGCAACATTAAAGTAATTTTTGAAATATGATCACCACAAATAATAACTCCATCTTGCCAGGAAGCTTGTGAAAAATTCAAAGACTAAGTGGATGAGAATTTTAAGGTCAGGAGTAGATGGAAAATAACCTTTTAGCCCTTAACTCAGTCTTCTGTGTTTGGTACAATCACAGTGCTTTACAACACCCTGCGCCAAAAAGTGAAGCATGGAAGTGGCAGATTTATGCAATGGAGATACTTCTCTGTCAAGGTCTGGAAGACTTCAGAAGACATATGGCAAAATACAAAGAAATACAGTGAGATCCAAAGTCTGACTTCAATCCAATCTACAGTTAGGGTTTATTAGGTATACCTGCTTACTAATGTAAATTTTCTGAACCTTGAAACATCCCATTGTGTGGATGCATCTCAATACAGTATATACAGTACACAGACATGATAAAGAGATGTATTTGTTGCTCAACCAAGCATTAGAATGGGCAAGATACATGATCTAAGAGACTTTGACTGTGGTATTATTATTAGTGCGTGACGTGGTGGTTCTGGCATCTCGGAAATAGCTGCCCTTCTTGGATTTTCACACACAATAACCTCTAAAGTGTATAGAGAATGGTGTGATAAATAAAAAAGCATCCAGCAAGCTGCAGTGTTGTGGCTGTGGGTAGAAACACCTTGTTAGTGAACATATTGGGCAGACACATTAGCTATGAACAAGAAAATGAGACTAAATCACCAAGAGAGGACAATTGGAAACTGAAAAAAACATGTAGAGCAGGATGGGAATTTGGCTTTAATAACATTAATTCATAGTTTTTTGAATTAATGGCACAGGCTGGTGATTCTAGCATAATGGCTTTTGGAATATTTTCTTGGCAAACATTAGGCCTCTTAATATAACTGAGCGTCATTTGAATACCACAGGGTTCCTGAACATTGCTGCTGACAAGGTGAATCACATTCTGTCCTTTTTTTAAGCTGCTCCATTTCGCCGTACCGGGGTAACTGTTCTGAAGACAGAGAGACCGAAAACCCAGAATGAGAATAAAAGCAAAGATTCTGAACTGGCCTGCCATCTACTATAATGGGGAATGTTCAATCACTTTCAGATAAGATGGATGAACTATCAGATCTCATAGCAAGTCATAGTGCATTCAGGTACTGTACTATTTAGTGTGCTATGGATAGCTGACTGAAACGTGATACTCCTTACACGATTTTATTGCTGCACATATTTAATCTGCTATGATCAGCAACAGACCTGGTACAGAGCAGAAAAAAGGCAGAAGGGGGACTGGTCATCTATGTGAATGAGAAATGGTGTAAAAGGGAGCATTGTACAATTAGAACTAAAATAGGTAATTCAGAGACTGTAGGAAATATTGGCTGTAGGAAATCACTCATATTATCTGCCTAGAAAAGTAAGTGACTTAATCCTGATTAATGTTGACATTCCTCCCTCTGCAAATGGGGACTCAGCAATGGAAATGATTCACTATGTCACTAATACTCTTAATGAAGAATCATTTCGACCTTGCATTTGTAATATGTAGTGATTTCAACCATTTGGCTTTAGAAGGAACAATGACAAACTTCCATCAGTTTGTGACCTGTTCCACTTGAGGAAACAATACGATGGACGTGCTCTAATCAAGTGTTAAAGATGCCTTTAAGTGTAAACTACTGGCACCTTTGGGCAGATCAGACCATAACCAGATTCATCTTATTCCAAGCTACAAGCCTGTTGTTAGACAGCAATAAGTTACTACCAGAATAGATAATGAAGTGGAGTCAATGGCCGAAATGTCTCTAAATGACTGCTTCTAAATGACAGACTGGGAAATGATGTGTGAGTTACATGGGGATGATATTGAGGAACTCTGTCACTGCATCACAGACTAGATTAACTTCTGTGTTCACACAGTGCTATCCACAAAAACAGTGCACAACTTTCCAAACAACAATCCCTGAATTACTAAGGAGCTATAAAGTCTGTTCAATGAAAAGAAGAAAGCATTCAAATCTGGTGACACGGAATCTCTGAAGGATGTACAGTGTGTGCTAAAGAAAAAGCTGAGTGAAGTTGGTATTGTATTACTGTCAACTGTTCTTGAGAGACAAGCAAGTCAGAATTTCAGTGTACTGTCTACTGAAAAATTTTACAACTCAAAGGTTGATTTTCGATGGGTCAGGAGACTTAATAGATTCTCATTTATGTTTCATTTAAGAATCAACGTTGTCACAGATGTTTCTCTGAATATTCCTTAAGAGAAATAACTTTAGGCAAAATAACTGAGGTAAAACTGAGAATTTGGTTTGAAAAGCATGTTGCATTTTGTGAGATCTCTTTCTTGTCTTGTTTTAAACTCTTTCAGGACTTCAACAATTTGTTTTACTTATTATTGTTCACCTACCACAGTAAGTGGCTCAGCTGTTGGGATGACAGAATCATTTAAGTTTCAGGGCATTGTGCTGTCACTGAGGAAATTCAATCTCCCTCAAGTAATAATGGTTAAATTCTACACAGCCATGATCAAGTCTATTCTGACGTCATCTATAACTGTCTGGTTTGGTGCTGCCTCTGTTCAGGCTAAGACCAATCTGTAACACATCATCAGAGCCTGGGAAAGGATCATAGGCTGTAACGTACCACACACTGAAGTCATATATGAGTCCAGGGTAAGGAAGTAGGCCACAAAGATCACTGCTGATCCGACTCACCCAGGGCATCACCTGTTCAAAAGACTTCCTTTCAGCAAACGTTTTTATGCAGTGAAAGCCAAAATAACACGTTACCTAAACAGTTATTTTCCATGTGCAGTTACCAGTATGCCACACTTTTCTTCTAGCATGAGTATGATCTAACTGGAGGAAAACAATATAAATCAGTGCAACTGACAATATAATTCAGAAGCAAGGACTACAGTTTTGTAATAACAGTCAAATGTTTTATCACCACAGACAACTCTCCATTTGCTTAACTATATATTACTGAGGATGCAATGCAAATACTTTCAAATTACAAAAAATGTCAAGACACTACCTGGAAAACCTGAACCCATTGTGTGACTTTGCTGAGACTGAAGAGGAGACACTTGTGACAACACAGGGGTACTTTGTCTCAGGAGAAAAATCTAAGAGGAGCGAGACAAAAGAACTCGTGACCATTTTACTTGTTTTTGGTCTCACGGTTGTCTATGAGAAACCAAAAGGATAATAAGGAGATATTTCATTCCTGTGGGTGAGAACACATAACAACAAACTTGAACTGAAACTGTACTTAAATGGTATTCACTATATAAAGACAGTGTAAAGATTATTGTACTCCTTTTACTACAAGATCTTCTTCATTTCATTCCAAGTTGTTAACTTAAATTTAGTTTACTTTTACATGGTCAACTTCCCATTACGGTAGGCACTTACTGTACATATGTGATACAGCTGACAAAAATGCAATACTATCCATGTCCACATAGGACCATTCACCTATTTCTTTAACCTCCTTGTGTAGCTTGGGGTTGCATTGGGCCTTAGCCTATATTAGGTACGAGGCAGGAATCAGCCTCGGACAATCCATCAATCCATCATAGGGCCCACTCATGCACAAACCCATCCATCCATCCATCCATTATCCAACCCGCTATATCCTAACTACAGGGTCATGGGGGTCTGCTGGAGCCAATCCCAGCCAACACAGGGTGCAAGGCAGAAACAAATCCCGGGCAGGGCACCAGCCCATCGCAGCGCACACACACGCACACTAGGAACAATTTTGAATCACCAATGCACCTAACCTGCATGTCTTTGAACTGTCGGAGGAAACCGGAGCACCCAGAGGAAACCCATACAGACACATGGAGAACATGCAAACTCCACGCAGGGAGGACCCGGGAAGCAAACCCAGGTCTCCTTACTGCGAGGCAGCAGCGCTACCACTGCGCCAAAGTGCCACCCATGCACAAACCCATATTGGTCCAATGTAGAGTGGCTAATGAATCCATTTTGAACATGTTTTGGTTTGTCATTATTCTTCCCATGTTAAAAAGAATAAACTATTAATGGGGTGTAATTGCTTTTTTATATGACTTGTCACACATGCTCATGGGAGGCAGCTAAAGGGCTCAGATGAGGGTAATTCCATGCCAGACCAGGGGGTGGCAAAGTGCACTAACCTTTTTTCTCTTTCCTCTGCAGATCAGTTACGGGACATTCTGCCTGGCCCCAATGACATCACTTCCAGTTCCGACCCCGATGACTTCATTTCCGGTTCCATCTCTGCTGACCTCACTTCCTCTGCCTAACCATAAAACTGCCATTTTGTTTCATCCAAGCCAGTTCTGTTTTGGACTTGATTCTGTATACAACTAACATCTAATTGCCTACTTTGCAGCCTTATTTAAAGTGTACAGGTGGCTGCCCCAAACCTTTTCTGTAGCATTTGTCTGTTTATTTGACTGACTGTATAAGAGCAATAGAAATTAGTGTTAAGTGTTTAGTAGTAGAAATTAGTGTTAGTGGTTTCTTGCTTTGATTTTCCAGCTCTATGTTAAATTTTGTTGACTCGTTTGCCTGCTTTGGATAAGCAGGTTTAGAAATAGACAGATGGGCACTTTACTGGTCTCCAAGCTCACTCATTGATCTGATAAATGACTTGTGACCCTCACTTGACTCCCCGTTCTTACATTTTTTTGGTCCTGCGGTTTCACTCATGTCTTTGTATTTTTGTGTGGTCTGTGTACCTTTATGACTCAAAACAAAGCACAGGGTGTGTGAAAATGGCCAAAAACGCTCAAGCTGACATAAGGAAAATGTGCCAACTAGACAGACTCGAGATTTAAACTCAGAACTGTGGAGCCAGACGATTTTTGTGGCTGCAAAAGGTGCAAGGCAGATCAAGCTGGTACAGATTTGACTACAATATTTTTTCCTAAAATTGAGTTTCGAGAGCCCATTTCTAAAAGCGGCCCCCCTGTGTGCCCTCAGCAGGCTACAGCTATTGAGCAATTATATTCTTTACTGAAGTAGAATCAGATGTGCAGAACTTAAAAAATGAGATTCTATAATGAATATCAGTGAAAAAAGTCATTTTAAAGGGTGAACAAATATGCTGAAGTTCAAAGGCTAACTCCAGACAGGCAGTGGAAAAGCTTCCTGGGAAAATTCAATTCAGAAAGCTGGAACCTGATAGCTTAGCAGAAGCTCACTTCTGCATTGCGTAGCACTATGTAGAAAAAGGTATGTAGCCTTTTGTTTTATTTTCAGAATTAATTGCTGTTGTGTTTTGGGGTATTTGATCAAGGAGGCGCTAAGCTGTTAATAAAATATGAAAGTTTACTTTACAGTAATAACATTAAATACATCTGCTTATGGAGTGAGGTAATTAGTGCATATAGAATAACTAACAGGGGTACCTGGAACTGCCGGGAGTGGAATTAAGTGCACATGCAGTCACTAAAGATATTCCCCAAGGGGAAAAGTTTTGGCCCCGAACCAGAATTTCTCTGACTGAACTGACCATGGGGAGCTAAGTTGCATACTCGGGCTGTTCCCACAGATGCCTTCCAGGGGTACTTCCCTCATAAAGCGAAAGTTCCGTTACTAAATAAAGGTCCCCAAGGAGGAAAAGATCTCTGAACAAAACATACCTTATAGTCTTTCCTTGCACAAGTGAGATATGTGGGCAATAATTGTTATAGATAGATTCAGCAGTGCGGATTTGCATTCTGGATTATCATGCCAGGCAGGCACAAGAATTCAGAGGGCAACTGTGAGAAAAGGACGTAGTCAAAAAAACATAGTGAGCGTCAGAACCAGGAGATCAATCAGTAACCTAAATCAATAATCAAAGTCAGAAGGAGTGCAGAGAGTTCAAAAAACAGAGAAACAAAAGTAATTTTTTTTTTAAAAAAGGTTCGATGGGTTTTGGAATCCATGTAGTCGGATGGGGTAACATACCCCTGGATGACCTTTCATCCCGTCGTTTTTTGATCGACAGGCCATGACTTCTAAGGATACACCCACTTTGGGACATTCCTAGTGATGGTAGTCAACAATGGCACTGTCAGAATCATAAATTAAAAGCAAAACTATATTTCAAAAATAAATGAACCCAGTGGATACCTAAGGGTATAAAAAACCCCAACAGAAGCAAACGGTATTCAAACTGACATGGACAATTACACACACACAAAAACATATGTGCTGCTTACTATATCAGAAATTTGGGAAACAAAAAACAATTTCTATAGTTTTAATCCTTTGACTGAAAATATTAAACTTGAGATCAAAAAATCAAGAGGTAAAAAGTCATTCAGTGGAAGTCAAGGTCTTTCTACACCTACCCTGTACTTGCTAATTCCAGGTCTTTCTGAAGCTCTCCGCAAGTGGTACTTGAGTCTTGGACAACTCTTCTGATTATTCTTTTGACTCCTCTGTCAGAAATCTTGCGAGGAGCACCTGGACGTGGCTGGTTTATGGTGAAATGATGTTCTTTCTACTTGCGGATTATGGCCCCAGTGGTGCTCACTGGAACATTCAGAAGTTTAGAAATATGTCTGTAACCAATGCCATCAGTATGTTTTGCAACAATAAGGTTGCGAAGGTCTTGAGAGAGCTCTTTGCTTTTACCCATCATGAGATGCTTGTTGTGTGACACCTTGATAAGAAACCATTTTATACGCTTAGGATTAGGACTATAGCATCTGATATTAATTTGCGCTGATAGGGTTAGGATTGCTTTCTAAATACTGATCACTTTCAGCTGGTTTCTTGGCTTTCCATGCATATTTGCGCCTCTTTTTCTTCATGTGTTCAATACTTTTTCACTGTCACATTCCATTTTATTACACAATTTATGAACTTACTTGTTTTGATTTATTTGTATGTGTGGATTACTTGGGTTGTTACCAACATCTGGTATAAAGTTCATGTCAATAGCCCCATTAGAATTAGATTTACTGAGAAAAATGTTGACGTGTTCTATACTTATTTTCCCTGCTCTAAATAAAAAAACTACATATATATATATATATAACATATAGTATAACATCTACTATATGTAAAGTAGATGTTTACACGCAAACCAATAACATATGGACACAAAACAATATAGTTCATGTGAATGAACCCAGTTAGTGAATACTCATAAACCAATGATATTCACATGTAAACCAATAGATTACACAGAGCCCTCCTGGAAACCTCACCCTTTCCACTCAAGCCTTATAAATACCAACATCCCCAGAAGGAGTGGCGTCAGTCGAGAAGCAGCCCCCCTGCATATTGGACGCTCCTGATGCTGGCCAACTCAATAGAGAAGCCGAGTAGGCTACTGAGGTAGGGTGGGCGCCTGTTTTCTGTTCTAGCGCCTTTGAATGCCTATTTTAGCTCCTTTTTTAGGGTATTAAACGGGGTGGCCCTTTTAGTCCCCCAGCTTTTCCTATAGACACTTCCTCTCATTTGTCCTTTGACACCACAAATCCGGATGACCAAGATGTGTGTGGTGCCAACCTTTTTTCCCATCTCGTGCCAACACCTAGCATCTCTGAGTGCCTGGGAAAACAAAGATGTCACCAGAAAAATATGAAACAATTGGAAAGTGAAATCTAATACAAAAACTGGTGACTAAACTGAGTTCTGTGACCCTAATGTTATACCTCAGCCATAATTACTCCCCTGGTGGGGGTTCAAATTCTATTTTATGTCTATTTTGTCCATGTTTTGTTCTTTTGTTATGTTAATATTGCTTGTGTACAGTGTTTGCATTATTCTTTGTTTTTTATATTGTCTTTGTATCTAAGTCCTTATTTTGTGTTTTGTGGGTGGCAGGACCACCTGCCCATCACCACCAGGGACTGCCCTCAATCCAATAAAGGCGAGCGATTCATTTGAATGCGCTAGGGAATCAGTGAGTTTACTTGTGTCTTTTGCTTGAGGTTTGTGATTTCTGGACGTTTCAACCATTTTGGCCAGCTTTTTGACTTTTGATTCCACATTGGATTGCCTCATTGTTTTAGACAACGCCTTCTGCCTTCTGTGCCCCACAAAGCTTTGTTCCTGTTCAAGAGCATTTTTGTTTGAGAAAAAAAAATCTTTTTAATCCATAAAGATCCATGCGTTAGTTTTTATCTAACTGGGGTTTGACTGTATACACCCCTCTAGTGGTCATTTCAAAGACTTGTGGGACTCAAATTCATAAGACCTAAACACCGTTACTGAGATACATAATGAAATAACCGCGAGTTGAGTAATTTAAAACGAACATAAACCATGACAACTTTCTTTTGGAATTTTTTACTTCTTGGCTCATCCTTTTTGTTTTTGTGCATTTGTTTTTCTCTTTTATAATTTTTGCAGTTTTGAATTTTGTTTTTGAACTTTTGAAATTAGCTTTTGTGTTTATCTTTTGATAATTTTGGAATTGTTTTTATTTTAATCAGCCATCCATTTTCGTAACCTTCTTATTCATGGCAGGGTTGCAGCAAAGCTGGAGGCAATCCCAGTAGTCATTGGGTGCAAGGCAGGAATAACATGTAGACAGAGTGCATCACACACACATATAAGGGGCCATTTTAGAAACAGCAACCTACATGTCAGTGGACTCTGGGAGTAACAGCAGCTGAAACCCTCACAGACATGGGGAGAACACACAAACTCCACACAGGAAGCACCCAGGACGCGAACCTCAATCTCATTATTCCAAAGCACCACTGTGCTCCCCTTAATTTTATTTTATTAAGAGTTTTGCTGATGACCAGAGCTTTGTAACAAGTAGAATAATCATAAGAGACGACAAGTGTCTCCAGCAGGGATTCCCAGTCCTCTTCCTGAGAACGTGTTCTTAATGAATTGCAGCCATACTGAAATCAATATGTTCTGACCCAGTGCCCACAGCAGGGAGATTTAGGAAAGAACAGATGGCACTGAAGAAAGATTACAGTTCGCTTGGTTTTATTGTGGTTTACACTTCCAGATAAACACAACTGACAAGAGCCCATGGGAAAGCACAAAGCATATTTCAGCGGAGTCTCTCATGCTTGTGCGTCATCTTCAGGGAAGCCAGTGGCCTTGTATTATGAAACAACCACAGTTGGATGTATTTGTCCATCCATAGGTGAGGTCAACAAGAAGGCAGATTCAATTCATCTTCTCAGCCATCTCAAAATTTCAATTGCTAGCAATCTGGCAGCGCCTCCCGTTCTTAGATCGAAAGGATCACCGCTAAGCTCAGGCGCAATATCAGTTTCCCTATCTGCTCTTTTCCTGAAGTGAGGCAGCAACAAAAGGAGCTTTTTGGCAAATACTACTGTCTATGGTTTTACATGTGGAAGTCCTCAGCTGTAGGTTTCAGTTACTATGCTTTTACATTACAGCAAGCCAATCTGCTAGAATTTGAAATATGAGGTGTGATCAAAAAAATACGTTTAAATAAAAAAAAAATTATTACAGTAAAACTTGCTTTGCCATTAATCCCCCTTGCTTCAAACACACTTATCCCATCATTCTTGACACTTGTGAAGCGGTTTTAGAAGTTCTCTCTCGTGAGTGTCTTTAGTTGCTCCCTCAATGTCCTGAATTGATTCAAAATGTTTACCTTTTATGGGCATTTTGATTTTCGGTGAATAAAGTGGATAAGCACACACAGTAATGTTTTTATTTGACATAAATTACCGTACCAGATCAACAGTACAGAGTAAAGGGGATTGTGGAAACGAGGTGAAAAAGAGAGTGCAGGCAGGGTGGAATGGATGAAGAAGAGTGTCAGGGGTAATTTGTGACAGACGGATATCAGCAAGAGTGAAAGGGAAGGTCTACAGGATGGTAGTGAGACCAGCTATGTTATGTGGGTTGGAGACGGTGGCACTGACCAGAAAGCAGGAGACAGAGCAGGAGGTAGCAGAGTTAAAGATGCTAAGATTGGCACTGGGTGTGACGAGGATGGATAGGATTAGAAATGAGTACATTAGATGGTCAGCTCAAGTTGGACGGTTGGGAGACAAAGTCAGAGAGGCGAGATTACGTTGGTTTGGACATGTGCAGAGGAGAGATGCTAGGTATGTTGGGAGAAGGATGCTAAGGATAGAGCTGCCAGGGAAGAGAAAAAGAGGGAGGCCTAAGAGAAGGTTTATGGATGTGGTGAGAGAGGACATGCAGGTGAGGAGTGTAACAGAGCAAGATGAAGAGGACAGAAAGATATGGAAGAAGATGATCCGCTGTAGCAACCCCTAATGGGAGCAGTCGAAAGAAGAAGAAGAAGCCGTACCAGAAGCGATGTGTGACACAGTGCATTATCATGATGGAGGATGAAACTGTTTGTCCATTTCTCAGGTCGTTTCTTATGCACATTATTTCTTAAACGCTCTAACAAGCCCTTATAATAGTCAGAGTTCACTGTAGTGTTCCCGGGTACAAACTCAGCTCACACTATTCCATCAGGATCAAAAAAACACAATCATCACCACCATGATGTTGGATCTTGATTGATGCGCAGGATATACTGTATGTATCTAGGTCAGTTAAGTGTATGTCTATCAGGCAAAGATAGATATCACATATCCCAGTGATATTTAGACTGTAAGGCACAAAGTTGTCAAAAGTAAGTACCGTATATACTCACGTATAAGTCGGGTCTTGAAACCCGAAAAATTGATCATAAAATGCCTGTTCAAAAATGTGAAACTTAATTTTTATTTTTACATCTTCTTGCCTCCTCCAATCTCGCACCAGTTTCTCTGACGCATCGAATTTTGTTGCAGCACAGTTACCAATCTATTTCGACACTTCAACAGCGTTTAATTTAAAACCAGCTTCATATTTTCTTCTGATTGAACACTCCATCATAGATAAGGGATGCTCTTACGATACAAAAAACACAAAACAGTGCAAATGTCGCTTCAGAATAGTTTGGGTATTACTGTGTGGTCACGTAGGCACAATACATAGAAAAAAAAGGCAGTGTGCTCCGTGGTTGCTCTCTCAGGTGGGCGTTATAGCATATCATAATCTCTTGGATCAATAGCGTGAGTTTTCCGCATTCGTCTTATATGACCGACATTATAAAATACCAGAAATTATATGGTAAAATCAAGTCCTGACTTATCCGCGAGTATATACGGTAAATAAAATTCATCCCCGGCCCTTGGACTCATCTATTGTCACATCTCTGTCCTCCCAATGCCTGGCACTTGACTGTCCCCAGGGGCCACTCTGAGTCAAACTATTCCATCATGTAAGCAGTCTCCTGGCTCTTGGGTTTTCCATCAGTATGTTCTTCCCATTTATTCCTTATGTAACTCCGATCTACAGTTTGTCCTGTTTGTGCAGTTTTGGACCATGAACAATAACTTCAGGTTATTGTTTCTCCTTTTTTTAACTTTAGGGTCACTTAGATGTTTTATCTGATAATTGAACATTTTCTATGCAGACTGCCTTGTCTCATCATTATTCTTTTATTTTTGATTAGTTCTGAACATTTATCTGTCAGTTTTGCAAAATCAAATCCAATCTTTAAACAGAATTGTGGGTAGCTTTTATCATCCCATGACTGCACGCTCAATGCTTGTTGTCCATGGTTGCTCATAAGGAGGGGACCACTAGACGCTGGATAGGTTTAGCATGTAGAAGCATAACAGAGGACATCAAACATGTTGAATTTGGCCAAATAAGTATGTTTTTGTTCATGTTGGAAACTATTAAATTATGAGAGATCACATTTATAATATAGTAGCCAAAGTACCTGACATTACCTGGGTACATCTGTAGAATGGGTTAAGGAAAGAAACCGAAGGTTTATTCGTTTTGTAAAGGGTGACCCTGTTGTTATTGCTAGCTTTACAATCCATCATCCACACTGCCTATTAATGTGTCTGCTCTTGTTAGTCAAGATTTGTTCTTTTATTAGGCCTGATTGGATTCCAGAGTTGCATTAACTCTTTGCTGGCTTGAACGCTGTCATGTCTGACGTATCCTCTTAGTTCAAGATGGACAGTTCACTGTGCTTAAATTATTAAGAGAAGCTGACAAAGCAGGAAAACAACCATGCGGTTTTTCTCTGTGTTGTGCTGCACTTCCACTCTTGATCAAGCTTCATCCAACAGCCCCTGCAAAAGCACACAATACTCCTGTTTATATTACAGTACATGGAAGCAGCACACACATTGTTCAACTAAGTAAGCTTTGGCCATTTTTCTGGCTTCAGTCTGTTTGGATGTTTTATCTGCTCTGACCCAGAAGGTGGCAGTGGTGTGCAAACAGTGGTATACATAAAAAAAAAACACTGCGACCCCATGGGTTAAAAGTATTTGTTCCAAAGTAGTGGATCTTGTCCATATGGTCATAGAGAAACCTAGCAAAATTTGATACAGTTTGGTCAAATGGTGTAGGATTATATAGGGAACATAGAGACAGAGTGACATTCTGTTTTTTATATGTAGATGGTGGCATGGAGGTGCAGTAGGTATCAGTGCTGCTTCATGAATCCAGTGTTCTGGGGTGAAGTCCTGTGCCTGGTCATTGGGGTTTGCATATTCTGCCAGTGTCTGCTTGGGCTTTCCTCTGGATGCTTTGATTTTCCTCCCACATTCCTAAAGATGAGTGTGTGTGTGTGTTAATTGGTGATTCCAACTTGGTCCCTAGATGAGTGTGAAGGTGTAGGGGCTCTGCACTAGACTAGGCCTCTACCAAGCTCTGTTTCTTGCCTTGCATCCATTGCTGCTGGGTAAAGTTCTGATCCCGCTTGATGCTAAATTGTGCTGTACAGATCTGAAAATGTGAGGTCATGTTGTAGCAGTGCCACATGTGGCTGTTGTCCTTCTTTCCCATATTTTGTATGCCTGAATATGAGGCCTACTCCAGAAGCTGAAGTGGGAACTGCATCCTTAAATAAGGAAGGACCTGTGGACAAGTTAGTATGGAGGTGCAATTTTATTTTTTATTTAATATTATTTATTAATTTTATTGTAATCATTCCAAACAAACAGATCCATTTATACAAAAAAGGACTGAAGACAAATCAAACCCCACCCTTGAGAAGAGCATGGCCGAAGGAGAATTACTAAGGGCTTTTTAATAGGGCAAAAATAAACAAGGAATATATATATATATATATATATATATATATATGGAGAAGGAAAAGAAATGGGGAAATAATTATTTCTTCTTATTCTAAAATATTATTGATTAGATCGTGCCAGGTTTTGAAAAAATTTTGTACAGATCCTCTAACTGAGAATCTGATTTTTTCCAATTTCAAATAATATAAAACATCGGTTTCCCACTGACTTATCAGAGGAGAGTTAGGATTCTTCCAATTTAACAAAATAAGTCTGCGTGCCAAAAGTGTAGTGAATGCAATCACCGTTTGCTTGTCCTTTTCCAATTGAAGTCCATCTGGAAGAACACCGAACACAGCTGTTAGTGGGTTAGGAGGGATTGTGACCCCAAGGCTGTCTGAAAGGCACTTAAAAATTTTGGTCCAAAATGATGTTAGTTTGGTGCAGGCCCAGAACATGTGACCCAGTGAGGCAGGAGCTTGGTTGCAGTGTTCGCAGGTTGGATCTTGCCCTGGAAACATTTTGGACAGTTTTAAGCGAGACAGATGAGCTCAATATATAATTTTGAGTTAATAATTCTATGCTTCGCGCATATGGAGCTCGAGTGAATTCTCTGCTTTGCTACCTTCCACTCCTTTTCTTTTTTTTGAGGCTCAATTTTAATAGAAAGTGATTTTATAGAAAGACGGGAAACACGACAGTGAGTCTCATTCAGTGTTCAGTAGCAGTACAGCTTCAGACTAATACAGCATAGTGGGGCAGGAGACTGGTACTGCTGATCCAGGATTTGTTCAGTCAGAGGAGGGCCACTGCAAAAGACACGTGTACAAAGATAACCAGGAGAAATGGCCTGCTGACAGGCTAAAGATCTAGTAGGATATAAACTGTCTTTACTTACCGTAAAGTGACTCTTTCTGCTCATTTATAAATCAGCTCTGTGGTGTTGTAGCTAAGCACTCAATGAGCTATAAAGGCAGCCCTCCACTCCTGCACGCTTGAACCATCACACTTGTCTTTACCCGCAAGCACATCGAGGTCACCCTGGCATTTGTTTCATTATAGGAATCTGCTATGTAGCATCAGGGCTAAGCATCTCCAGTTGTGAACCTTTGGGTTACAAAGGCACTGCCCCCTGCTCCTGGATGGGACAGCTTCTCTGCCACAATGCTGTGCTTCTATATGTACGACACCAAGTTGACCCAACACTCTGCTTCATTGTGTACCTGGACTGACACAGGGAGATCTCCTCCATCGCCTTTTCCTGGGATTTACCCATGTTCTTGGGTCTGGCCATTTTCCATCAATGCTACAACTACCTTTTGTTGAGCAGTAAAATGTTATGTTACGGCTATAATGTAAAAATAAGAATATTATAATAGGTGTTTAATAATGTAATGGGATGTGGTGCACTTTGTCACCCATCATTTAAACTGGTTTTGATTTCAAGCTTGTAATCAATGAAGACACAGTCCACTTAAACAGGCTGGTTCAGACTGCAAAAGAGAAAGCGGACCTGGATCCCGTGTGAGGATGGTGGCCATGCCATTCAGTGTCATAGCAGGCAGGTATTCTAGCTTTCTATGGGATGTTTACACCCAATTCGGTGCAGGAGAACAAAATTACAGGAGAGAAGAGAAGTACAGTTAGAGTAAGAAACTGCAGGAGATAGTTAAGAGAAGTAGTATAAACATAAATAAACATCCCAATGATGGACAAAAAGGATGCAATACATGGATATGAACCCCAGCCAGGAAGTATAACAAAAAGAGCACATTCCTAGGGAGTAAGTACCTAGAGCTGGATACAACTACTGAGTAAATGAATCTGTGTTAGCTAACATCCAGAAACACGAAAATAACACCAAGAGTACGCATGTCAAGCAGGAAGCTGACGACGGATGATCCAGCGGGGCTCCTATTGGTTCAGACGAAACTTGAAAGATAAATCCGCTCTTTTTCAATTCAAAGTAATTTCTTCACAATCATGGCATGTGGAAATTTCCAGCAAAACACCATGTTCTAAGGTAAAGCATTTTTTTTTATAAACGTTAAAAAATGCCTAGCCTGTTCTTATGTCTTAAAATGGGGGTGAGTAGACTGGGATCTAAACATGAAAACAAAAAACCTCAGATCTTACAACAGAAGAACAGACTGGGTATTTTTTTTTTAATTTACAAAAAATATTTTAATTTAGAACAAAATTTCATGTGGAAAATTAACTAATATCAGCATTGCTAAGAAATGACATTGACTTGAATCCAGTACCCTGTAACACAACTGAAGACGCAGGTAGCTCAAAACTGCCCAATGGCCCAAGTACCTCTAGAAGAAACTGGACAGAAGGCCGTACTGGAAGGACATGGATGGGCAGGCATCCCACCTGGGTTGGTTGCTAATGGTTTTCCTGGTTGGGAGGTCATAATGGATGAACAGTGAGAGATTGTCTATCCAGAACAATTCTTAGATGGCAGCATCCTTTGTGTGGATCTCCTATGTACAGACCTGCAGGGCAATGTGGGAATTGTAGTTCCAACGGGAAGTCCTGCTTAGTTTCTTGGGAACTGCAGAAGGAAGGAGTCCTTATTTTAAGTGGGTGCCGCCTGACCCAGGGATGCTTCTTGGATGTAATATGGTGGCACCAGTAGACATAAATGCTCGACGTCATCCAGAGTCGGGTGGAAGAGGACAACTCTTGCCTGAAGAGTGGAGGAATGGAGGAAAGATAAGAAATCATCTTTTTTTTGTTAATTGTGGAACAAACCTGTTTAAAAGGTACTGAATTTAATAGAAAGAAGCACATCTTAGTTGTGT
Organism: Erpetoichthys calabaricus; assembly: GCF_900747795.2. Taxonomy (NCBI): domain Eukaryota; kingdom Metazoa; phylum Chordata; class Cladistia; order Polypteriformes; family Polypteridae; genus Erpetoichthys; species Erpetoichthys calabaricus. The sequence continues at coordinate 145,881,346 of NC_041394.2, forward strand.
TTGGAGTTAAGCAAATCGTACAGTGCCCCCTACTGGTCATAATGTCAAAGAGTTCACTAAAACTGCCAACTCATTTCAAGACCATTTAAAAAAATATCCAAGTAAACATTCGTAGCTCAGACATTTCGCTACATTCAGATTCCTAAAACAAAAGCTTCACAGCCACCTTATAGATTCACGTGTTGCAGCATCACAGGGCATGTGTGTAATTGTCAACATCAATATGGAGAATTACTTTGAATTGTACCAAAAATGGAAATGGTGTCTCATTTTAAATGACTTTGAGCTAGCATCCTTCCCGAATGATGTGACTGCTGATGCTCAGCCCGCCACTGTTCTTTTTTTTCCAGGGTAGAATTCTGCTTTGCTGCTGATACAGTGGGATACGCTCAGGTCCCCCAACAGAAATATAGAATAAGAATGTTCAATCATGGATGTAAGAATGAATGAAATGATTTGTAAAGCTACCAGAGGACTGTGATTAGCTGTTAGTTTCAGCAAAGTATCTAAAATCAGAACTCTTCGCCCTTCACTAATACCCAGTGGCAGTATTTTCAGGTCACCTTAGAAGTTAGGGTTTAATTGTCTTTATAACATTACTGTCCACAAGTTTCAGATGCCACTTAACCTTCATGAATGGGTGTTAAGTGCCTTTAGCACCCCTTTTGCTACATTTACACCTTGAAGCAAAATGAGTATCTACGGGAATTATAGGGAGCTGGAAAGTAAAGACATCCCTGAGGTTTAAAATATGGCTGCTTAGCAAAAAACAAATCTAGTTTGAAGATGTGGGTGACTTTGGGGAAAAGACTTATTGATGGACAATACAGAAGAAGAAAAGCAGAATGTGAAGAGATGTCTTCTGGCATTCGGAAGATGGGATTGCGGGATGGCTATGCCACCTTTCACATATGTATTCCTGTTTACATTAAATGTTGTGTTCCTGCTTGGTTTATTCCTCATTACTTTATTTCTAGTAACAAGAGATACCATTTGTGATACTTGGAGCTCTTTTGCCAAGGCTTGAGAGCAGAAGGCAAACTCCTTTTGTGAAGCATCACCTCTTGCAGTCTCACAATCTGTGGTGCACTGGTGCATTCTGTGCGGTCTTTTAATCAGTTTTTCTTTATTTTTCTTAAATATTTCATGTCAGAAGTCAGAGCCATGCTGTGCCCATTGATGTCATCGGCTATTCTGTTGATTGCCATCCCACTTGATGTTAAATAGGTGAGGATAATTTAAACCATTTCAGCAAACTTACTCAAGCAAAATGCTATTTTCCTCAGTGAATAAAACATCAAATGGAATGAAAAACAGCTGGCAGCATGAGCCAACAAGAGCAGGACTGAAAATTTATATAATCATTGTGTCACAGTGGAAAATCTATACACTGTAAAGAAGCACTTGAAGTTGTTTTCAAACTAAACCCTCCTGTTTTTCTTTCTCTCTCACAGATATAGTCAGTGTGTGAAATTCCCCATGTGGTCTCATTAGTCCTCCAATGTTGGATAAGCACTTAAATCTTATTCTGAGAATATGTAATATACAATAAATGAGCTACTGAGAATGCTATCTGTTAAGATATGCCTACTGTAAGTAGACAAAATTGCATTATACGCAGTACGCAAACTGGGATGCAGACCTCAAAATGAACAAACCAGTACTCCACTAGATCAAGGCCCCCGGAGGGAGCCTCACCCCAGGCAGTCTCACCCCAAACTCAATTAGACAGCCTGGCCTAAGGCTTTTAAAGCTCACAAATCTTACAGTACTCAACAAATGCCCTGTAGAAGAGAGGATGGCTGTAAACCTCTGGTCATCTGGACAGCAAAAACAAAACTCCTTAATGTTCAAGGAATTTATTATATGATCAAAAAGAAGAAAAAAACAGACAAGGTGGGCAAAAAGGAACAAAAACTCATCAAAAAAGGTCTTGCCTAAAAGGTAACCCAAAGAAAATAAACTGATCAAAATATCCAAGGAAACCAGAACATCTGAATGAGAATTACACAATATGACCCTAACCCAACATCACTTAATGGCACTCTGAAGGGCCTTAGGCTTCAGCCAGAAGATACAGGCCGAGGCAGACCCTCTGTTCTGAAGTCCTGGTGGACCCGCCTCTTGCGGTTCCACACACAGAACACCAGGGATATAACTTAGAAACACAAAGTCTCAAGAATTAAAGAGTTTCAAAGCACATGGTCCTGAAATGAGTCAGTATGTAACAAGGGCAAACAAGTATTTTTTTAATATAAAATACTGTTTTTGTTCTTCACAAGAAAAATACTCTGTAAGACTGAGAAGCACCAAGGAGCACAAAAGGCATACAAACCCTGGTAAAAGTAACTTCAAAAATCAAATATCAAAGTCCCAAAATGAAATCCCAAGAAAAATCGAGAATGGGGCAAAAAATCCAGGAAGTCTGTAATCACATGAGCAAAGGAGACATCAAACATGAATTTGAACCACAGCTAGCAGGGTAACCCTGGCTGAGACCTGGCACAAATATACATAACACATGTAAGTAAAAAGAATATATAATATAGAAATATCAAAACATAAAACACTAAATAAAACTTAAAAGAACAAAAATATCTTTACACAAGAAAAAGAGATCTGGGCTAAACCGTACCACCAAACAAACCCGACACAGCACCATCTTGTACTGCTGACCAGCAGCATATAGAGAGGCCACCTTTTCATGGCACATTAACACTTAGCTGTTGTGAGTGGAAAACTACAGCAGCTTGGCTCTGATCTGTTCCATCTGAACGCCGATTCCTTTAAAGGTGCAAGTCATCACGGCTTCGCCCCATCATGAGCCTCTCTATCCACTACTGCTAACTGCTGGGATGTCAAGTCCTTTCAGTAGCACTGACACAGGTTCATCCAAATAATAGCCTTGTTTATTAAACAACAATTCACAGCTACACCATGCCAGAAGAGCCAAATGAGATGGATGTCTTCACTTTGTCATTTTTTACAAAAACAAATACAAACTGGGAGCAGATTATCGTTAGGCTTGTGCTGTTCCAAACCTCAGCACTGTCAGTATCATGATATCAGCAATTGCCGTCACACTCTTCATCATCACGGACATGAGGCCTCATGCAAGTACCACTAACGCCTTCTTCATTTCCTCAGAAGATCTCTGCCTTCTCCCATTTGAGTCCTCCTGATGTGATCCTCTTACCTACCAGCAGGCTGCTACCTCTTGGTATTGTAGATTACTCGAAATGAGACAGTAGGATTTGAAAATGAGACACAGTCAAAAGGCTGAGCTGAGGTCACTCCTAAAAATATAAAAAATGTGTTCAAAACACTCGTCAAAAATCAGTTTGCAATATGAAAAACAAGTTTGTTTACTGGGGAAGTTTTTGGTCAAAATTAAAGCGACACCAACTCTGTTTTTAATCCTAATCTGGGTTACTGGGGAAATGCACTGCTGATATTTATACTGTCACTCCAATGATGTCACAAACTGCACACTCCCAGTTGGTTCTGGGTAATATTGCTGAGGCAACAGGCAAAACTAAATGGTGTGAGAGGAATAAATGGTAAAACTCAACTTTCTCAGAACTGTTTGTAAACAAAAGCAAATACCAAAATCAGATTTCTCAATTTAGGAAAACCCAAACTCCATTGAGATAAAAACCAAGATCCAGGCCTTTAATTGAGCTCTTGGGCACAGCCATCAGCAGTGTGTCTGTTTGCATAGAGAGTGCCAACCATGTCAAGAGGTTTACTTACCTCAGCAGTGACATTCATGTCTCTGGTGACTCTTCCTATGAAGTCAGTAGATGGATTGGTAGAGCTTGGGGGGTCATGAGGTCGCTGGAAACGGGTGTGTGGCGCTCCCGATATCTATGCAAAAGGACCAAGGTCCAAGTCTTTAGAGTCCTGGTGCTTCCTGTCTTGCTATATGGTTGCGAGACATGGACGCTATCCAGTGACCTCAGACAAAGGCTGGACTCCTTTGGTACTGTGTCTCTCCGGAAAATCCTTGGGTACCGCTGGCTTGACTTTGTGTCGAATGAGCGGTTGCTCATGGAGTCCCGAATGAGGCACATTACCTGCACTGTGAGGGGGTGTCAGTTACAGCACTACGGCCATGTGGCACAATTCCCTGCTTGCAGGATCCTCATTGTTGAGGACCCGAGTGGCTGGACCAGACCAAGGGGTCGCCCACGTAACACCTGGCTGTGGCAAATAGAGGGTCATTTCCGGAGGGTGAGACTGGAGTGCGTGTTTGCCTGGGGGGTTGCCGGCCAGGATCCTGAGCTGTTTTGTCATGTGGTGGGTGCGGCAATGTGCTGTACCAGTGCATGCTCCCCAACCTGACCTGACCTGAATGAGGTTTAGATTTTGCAGCACATTTGCACACATTTTTCTTTGAACTTCATAGGCCGTGGTGGTCACATGGGAGATTAAAGAAGAAGAACTGATTTTAGGAGCTTTTTCTTTATAATAGTATCTTTGAGTTTAAATAAAGAGAAGTTTATGAGCTCCACGGAGAGATATTTATTGAATGTCACATGCAGATCATTAGCGAACAGCAACTCCTCCAAAACTGGGGGAAATGCAGGAGATTGCCATGCTGAGAGTATGCTGAAAAAAGAGTTGCAAAAATAGTGAATAACAACTGTTTGAAAGTGAAGGACTTAATTATTGTATAAATGATTATTTTGTCATTTAATAAATACAGAAACACAATGCAAATTAGAAGAAGTGGTCACAAAATCAGTGTTGCTTTCTGACAAGCTGCACTATGGTAAGCCGGAATGTGAGATATTGTAGCTTTAAAGGCAAAGAAGTACTGATTGAGAAAATGGAGAGAACTTGTAATGGAAAGAGAGCTGAGATTTCTGCTTTGTGGAAAGACTGGGTTTCAAACTTCCGCTGTACTTAAACATACCCAGAATCGTGATTTATGTATTTATGCTCTGTAATCTGTCACTCAACCATTCTTTGTGTAGCTCTATAGCAATAAACTCATAATAATTATCTGGATTTTGTTTTGACATTTTCTGAGGTTGCCATGACATCAACATGAATTGATGTAAGAAGTGAAATATTATTCAAGTACTAATTTACATACAAAATTAAATAAAAAATAAAACTGATTATTTTGGTAAATAACAATGCCTGGCCCTATGCTGCTACAGCTCGTCTCCAGCTCCTTAAAACAGCGTGCTGTAAAAATGGGTTCACAAAATGGATGGACAGAAAGACATGTCTTAAAAGGTGAAGAAGAAAGGGATTTTAAATGTTGAATATATGCTCTGCTTAAATGTATAGGCAACTGGTAATAAACTGGACCACATGTTTAATGTCAGCTCTCAGTCCCATGTTAAAATGTTATTTTGAGGCATTAAGGGCAGAATTTAGCAAAACAATAATAATCACAGTGCTCCCCATCGTTATGTTATTGAAGGTAGAATCATACTTTTGTTTTTATTATTACTTACTTGGCTGATTCCTTTATCCAAGGTGACTTACAACATTTGACATTCAATTGGTTACTTGTCTTCTGGCAGGCAGAGGGGCTTGTCATGGCCACACAGTGTTTGAACCCACAAAGCCTAAACCACAATGCCACACTGCCTGCCTGCTTTTATTGAAAGTCAAGAATTAGAATCATCTAATATACTCATTTGCATCATGAACAATGATTTCGGTAATATCTGCATTGAAGGCCAAAGATATGCTAGCCCACTGCTGCCTCAAGTCACATACTGTATATTTATACAGTGACAGAGTATGTCATAAGCAGATTTAATATGGACATCGGGGAAAGATGGCACCACAGGTAACCTGTGTTTCCTTTCTGAGTATTGCTGCTAGGACTTTAACCTTGTGGAGTTCTTTCAAACCCATCTCTGACCTGCCATCAACTCCACCTCTTCTGGCCTCCAGGGTTATACCCTGAAGAACACTCAAGATGGCATCAGATAGGTCGACCACTTGCAGACGTCCCACCAATGCAGGAGTTTTGTCATGTGGCAGTAGACAGTGAGTCCCTGCTGGGTCCCCAAACCTCTCTTGATGTGCCTGTTTTCTTTTCTTACAAACGGTATATAACTTTACAGTACAAGGAAAAATGAAATTTAGGTTAACTGAGTTTAAATCAAGAACAATGGAAACATGATGGATGGCAGAGGAAAATACACCAAATGACAAAAAAAGGTCTTTTTCAAGTCATTTTATAAACTTTTCTAATACCTAACATAAATCACTAATAACTAAAGTTTTAAAATTATATGCAGTTTCTTACAATTGACATACTTACACTTTAGACGTAAATATGCAGAAATAATAAAGATTAAGAACAGCAAATATTTATGTATAAAATACTTATACTTTTCAGACCAACCTTCAAGAGCCAACATCCAGTATGTATCTCTCATACAAACCATCTTAGGGACTGATCATTCCCTTTTACAATAAGGAGTATCAGTAAAAACAGAAAATCAAACCTCGGAACTGGGCAATGATTTAGGATCACCTTAGAGCAAGTAAGCCCAGTTGTTGAGGTCTTTAGTCTTCATCATAGTGAAAAGATTAAAAGGCTAGCAGGGCACCACCTGCGGTCATGCTGTCTCTATATTCCGTTCTCACAAGATGTAATTGGTCTCAGGTTGAGTCTTGCCACTGTCCACATCTTTGGTGGATGCAGGGTGAAGCTTGTGCTTGGCGCTTGCAGCTCTCTGGGCAGTCATCACTCCAGCTCGATTTCCTGTAAAACACTGACAATTAGAAGCCTACCACCACCGCTAGAAATCTTTGCCTTTTGGCAGATATAAAGAACAGAAAGAAAAGCAGCAATTTCTATTACATGTTTACATTTAGGTCTAGGCACAAATTCTTATCCCAGTGGGAAACTTGCTTGCAGCAGGAATGTACAAATATAAAACATTGTTTTACCGGTACGTGAAATACATGAAGAGACGAGTATCCATTTTTAGTAGAACACACAAGAATAAACTGAAGATAAATTAAAACAGGGTAGCACGGTGGTGCAGTGGTAGCACTGCTGCCTCACAGTTAGGAGACCCGGGTTCACTTCCTGGGTCCTCCCTACGTGGAGTTTGCATGTTCTCCCCGTGTCTGCGTGGGTTTCCTCCCACAGTCCAAAGACATGCAGGTTAGGTGCACTGGCCATCCTAAATTGTACCTGGTGTGTGCTTGGTGTGGGGGCGCACCCTGCCCAGGGTTTGTTTCCTGCCTTGTGCTGGCTGGGATTGGCTCCAGTGGACCCCCGTGACCCTGTGTTCGGATATAGCGGGTTGGACGATGACTGACTGACTAAATTAAAACAGACAGCATTTGAGAAAATAGTAACACACTATGGAAGGAGACAATTCTTCTGATTACTTCTATTAGCTATAATCCTGCAATGCACTGGCGCCCTATCCAGATTGTTCCTACCTCGTGTCCTGTGCTAGCTGGGATAGGCAACATCCAATCCCAAACCCTGATCTGGATTAGACTGGTTAGAAAATGGCATAACATGACAGTAATCCTGTTGATTTACTGCCTGACAATATTACTATAAAAAAATCAAATCAAAGAGAATTAGATCTTTACATTGAAAATTTACTTGACTCCTTAGTTTGAACAGTTTAAGTTTGTGCCTTGTGATGGACAGGCAACTCATCCAGAGTGAGCTTCTGCCTTGTGCCCAGTGCAACCACAAAATGACCCCAAGCTCTCAACCACACTGAGCTGAATAAATTGAGTTCGAGAATGTACAGGGTCTACAAAAAGTATTCAGCTCCAACCCTATCACCACATAATGATTGTCACAACCTGGGATTTTGCTCAATTGGGCAAGGAATTTTTATTTGTAAATCTAATTTCAAAAAAAGTGTAAACCATTATAACATTTAAATTACAAAAATAGCAATTTATAAGAATTCATTCCCCCATTCAACACCTCTATACAGTAATCCCTCCTCCATCGCGGGGGTTGCGTTCCAGAGCCACCCGCGAAATAAGAAAATCCGCGAAGTAGAAACCATATGTTTATATGGTTATTTTTATATTGTCATGCTTGGGTCACAGATTTGCGCAGAAACACAGGAGGTTGTAGAGAGACAGGAACGTTATTCAAACACTGCAAACAAACATTTGTCTCTTTTTCAAAAGTTTAAACTGTGCTCCATGACAAGACAGAAATGACAGTTCAGTCTCACAATTAAAAGAATGCAAACATATCTTCCTCTTCAAAGGAATGCGCGTCAGAAGCAGATGTCAGAGAGATAGAGAAGAGCAAACAAATCAATAGGGCTGTTTGGCTTTTAAGTATGCGAAGCACCGCGGCACAAAGCTGTTGAAGGCGGCAGCTCACACCCCCTCCGTCAGGAGCAGAGAAATAGAGAGACAGAGAAAAACAAACAAGCACAAATCAATACGTGCCCTTCGAGCTTTTAAGTATGAGAAGCACCGTGCAGCATGTCACTTCACGAAGCAGCTGCACAGAAGGTAGCAACGTGAAGATAATCTTTCAGCATTTTTAGACGAGCATCCGTATCGTCTAGGTGTGCGAACAGCCCCCCTGCTCACACCCCCTACGTCAGGATCAGAGAAAGTCAGCGCAAGAGAGAGAGAGAGAAAAGTAAGCTGGGTAGCTTCTCAGCCATCTGCCAATAGCGTCCCTTGTATGAAATCAACTGGGCAAACCAACTGAGGAAGCATGTACCAGAAATTTAAAGACCCACTGTCCGCAGAAATCCACGAACCAGCAAAAAATCTGCGATATATATTTAAATATGCTTACATATAAAATCCGCGATAGAGTGAAGCCGCGAAAGGCGAAGCGCGATATAGCGAGGGATCACTGTATATCAGCTAGTACAGTAGTGTTTTTGAGAGTCTCTATTAATTTTGTACAACAATTTGTACATGTGATCATTCCTCCTTGTCAGGTTAGTTGGGGAATGGCAGTGGACAGCAAGTTTGAGGTTTCACCACAGATGTTCGATGGGGTTAAGGAATGCAACGCTCAAGAGCATCAGTTTATGTCATTTTAAGCCACTTAACTGTTGTATTGGCAATGTGCTTTGCGCCATTGTTCTACTGAAAGAAAAGCTCACTCTCCAGCTATGTATTCCAGCAGAGAGGAGCAGGTTGTCCTCTAGGATCTGTTTGTATTGTTCATCATTAATCTTCGCATTAATCCTGAGCAGACTACCAGTCTTTTATACATCCCCACAACATGGTACTGCTATTTTAGCCTCATCAGATCAGAACACATTCTGCCAAGAGATGTTTTATATTTTTTTATAGGCAAGGACACACTTTTTTTTTGCCAAAGCTTGTTCCTGGAAACTATTCCATAAAGGTCCTTTCTATGCAATGCCTTGAAGACTGTTGCACTGTGAGCCCCCTCTATTACTGCAGTCCCCGACTTCTGCAACTTAGTCAGAATGGCACTTGGAGTCGCTGTAATCGCTCTCTGACAAGTGCCATTCTTGTTCGGTGACTAAGTTTAGAAGGTGGCCTGACCAAGGCAATGTTGTTGTAGTTTCATATTTTTTCACTGCTATATGATGGACTGTACTGAGCTGTGAGGTATGTTCAGTACCTCTGGGATGGTCCACAGATCTGAACTTTCTATAATTATATCTCTGACTTGTTTTGAATGTTCTTTTGTCTTCATTTTGGTTTGTGGAAAATCTTTGTCATTGTGTTGAACCTCAGCAAGAGAGGGTGTGTTTATGCTCATAAATTAATTGAGAGCAGACGATCAACCCATTTATTCCACAGGTGGACACCATCAATAAACTGAGTGAATTGCTCTGGTAATTAATTGCACTTGAGCAGAGTTAGTCTTACGTTTACAAAGGATGTGAATAATGTTTACATCTCACCATTATGATTATTCCATCCATCCATCCATTATCCAACCCGCTATATCCCAACCACAGGGTCACGGGGGTCTGCTGGAGCCAATCTCAGCCAACACAGGGCACAAGGCAGGAAACAAACCCCGGGCAGGGCACCGGCCCACCGCAGGGCACCAGCCCACCGCAGGGCATCTGATTACTCCTTTTCCTCAAATTGTTGAAAGCTTTTCAGTTTGTAGTGTGCTCGGCTGGGACGCCTCCATGCTGGGAGGACTGGGGGAGCCAGCCTATCCAGAGCATTACCTCCCCTGGAGCGCTAGATGGCAGCCCCCCTGGGTTTCAGCGGTGCATAGGACTCCGGCAGGGCTTCATGGGAGTTGGAGTTTGGTGCAGCCCTGTTCGGATTCATTGGCACTGCCAGGGGGTGCTGTAGCTGCTGCTGAGCCCTACAGAGCAGCTCTTCCACCACACCAAGCACCTGGAGCACTTCCGGGTGTGTTATAAAAGGAGCCAGCAGCCACTACTCCAGAAGCCAAAGTTGGGAGGAGGGAGACAAAGCTTGCCGAGGAGGAGTGGAGGAGAAAGAGGAAAGAGAAAAGAAAGAAGAGAATTGTGTGCTGTGTGGTTTGGGACTGTGTTGAGCTTGTGGGAATGGGGAAGGAGTTGCTCAGAAGGTAAAAGAAAATAAAAACTCTTTGAACCCTTGTTCTACGCCTGTCTGTGTCAGGGCTGGCCTTTACCAGTGTCTTTTAATTTGACATAATTTACACTGTTTTGTAGATAAGCTGGAAAAATTCTTACTTTAATGCAATTTAAGAATAATTTAATTTTAGAATAGTTTTGGGGGCTGGATCCTTTTTCAAGGCATTGTATGTCATGTACAGTGGTGTGAAAAACTATTTGCCCCCTTCCTGATTTCTTATTCTTTTGCATGTTTGTCACACAAAATGTTTCTGATCATCAAACACATTTAATCATTAGTCAAATATAACACAAGTAAACACAAAATGCAGTTTGTAAATGGTGGTTTTTATTATTTAGGGAGAAAAAAAAATCCAAACCTACATGGCCCTGTGTGAAAAAGTAATTGCCCCCTGAACCTAATAACTGGTTGGGCCACCCTTAGCAGCAATAACTGCAATCAAGCGTTTGCGATAACTTGCAATGAGTCTATTACAGCGCTCTGGAGGAATTTTGGCCCACTCATCTTTGCAAAATTGTTGTAATTCAGCTTTATTTGAGGGTTTTCTAGCATGAACCGCCTTTTTAAGGTCATGCCATAGCATCTCAATTGGATTCAGGTCAGGACTTTGACTAGGCCACTCCAAAGTCTTCATTTTGTTTTTCTTCAGCCATTCAGAGGTGGATTTGCTGGTGTGTTTTGGGTCATTGTCCTGTTGCAGCACCCAAGATCGCTTCAGCTTGAGTTAACGAACAGATGGCCGGACATTCTCCTTCAGGATTTTTTGGTAGACAGTAGAATTCATGGTTCCATCTATCACAGCAAGCCTTCCAGGTCCTGAAGCAGCAAAACAACCCCAGACCATCACACTACCACCACCATATTTTACTGTTGGTATGATGTTCTTTTTCTGAAATGCTGTGTTCCTTTTACGCCAGATGTAACGGGACATTTGCCTTCCAAAAAGTTCAACTTTTGTCTCATCAGTCCACAAGGTATTTTCCCAAAAGTCTTGGCAATCATTGAGATGTTTCTTAGCAAAATTGAGACGAGCCCTAATGTTCTTTTTGCTTAACAGTGGTTTGCGTCTTGGAAATCTGCCATGCAGGCCGTTTTTGCCCAGTCTCTTTCTTATGGTGGAGTCGTGAACACTGACCTTAATTGAGGCAAGTGAGGCCTGCAGTTCTTTAGATGTTGTCCTGGGGTCTTTTGTGACCTCTCGGATGAGTCGTCTCTGCGCTCTTGGGGTAATTTTGGTCGGCCGGCTACTCCTGGGAAGGTTCACCACTGTTCCATGTTTTTGCCATTTGTGGATAATGGCTCTCACTGTGGTTTGCTGGAGTCCCAAAGCTTTAGAAATGGCTTTATAACCTTTACCAGACTGATAGATCTCAATTACTTCTGTTCTCATTTGTTCCTGAATTTCTTTGGATCTTGGCATGATGTCTAGCTTTTGAGGTGCTTTTGGTCTACTTCTCAGTGTCAGGCAGCTCCTATTTAAGTGATTTCTTGATTGAAACAGGTGTGGCAGTAATCAGGCCTGGGGGTGGCTACGGAAATTGAACTCAGGTGTGATACACCACAGTTAGGTTATTTTTTAACAAGGGGGCAATTACTTTTTCACACAGGGCCATGTAGGTTTGGATTTTTTTTTCTCCCTAAATAATAAAAACCACCATTTACAAACTGCATTTTGTGTTTACTTGTGTTATATTTGACTAATGGTTAAATGTGTTTGATGATCAGAAACATTTTGTGTGACAAACATGCAAAAGAATAAGAAATCAGGAAGGGGGCAAATAGTTTTTCACACCACTGTATATGAATGGTATTAAAGAAGGTCCTATTTAAAATTTTATAAAGAAATGAATCAACAAATACATCCATCCATCCACCCATTCATTTATGAGCTCATACATAGTAATTCTGGTACTTATTTTATAAATACATAGCACAAAGCAGTAAACAACCTTGAAGACCCACACAATGGACAAATTAAGAGCCACTCATTAAACCGCTCTGCACATCACTGGGATACAGAAGGAAACTGAAGAAACTCCACACAGACAGTAACTAGTCCAGAATTTGAACCCACTACCTGCAGATATAAGGCAGCAATGCCAATCAACCACTCCTCTGCCATGCATTTACAATAACTAAAAGTGATGCACTGATATTGTTTAAAAAGTTTATGCATGAGTGTGCCTTGTGATGGATCTTGTAATAGCTTTTTGGTACACACTCGCTGTACTTTGTGTACATTTAGTGTTTCCAGGAATTGCATTTACCTTAACATTGCTCCTCTCACTTTAAAACAAATTCATAGTGGACAAAAAAGTTTAAAAGTAAAATTTGAATTATCAAATAAAATACATTGAAATATGTATTTTGACTGTTATTGCTATTTTGGAACTTATATAGTGGTATAAGCTGCTACTGAATCAAATACAGTGTACATAGTGCAGAAAATTGCACAGTATAAAAATGTTAGATTTTCAAAAGTCACAGTTATTCCATGATAGTTTAAATTGACTCAACTAAGATTTCAACTCATAAAGTGAATGCAAAAAATGAAACAGAGGGTTCAGTGAGCACAGAGTTTTTATAACGCCTTGCTCAAATGGCAGGTTTTCTACTGTTCTACAGTGTTTTACACTTGAACGTGGTGTATTTTAAAAAAAGCGTAGATACAACAGGCACTGCTAAAAATGTGTGTTCTATCTTGCAATCTTCAAGGAGGTTGTCAAGTACTGACTCATTAGTAGATTAAAGACACGGAAAGTGCTTATGAATTGTTTTGAGGGAAAAGGACCAGAAGACGATCGACAATTGAAGAATCAAAATCAAAGCTAACTAGCAAAAAACAGACTTTGCATCCATTGATAACAGAAAGTGTGAACGTAGCAATATTCACACATAATAAATCTTTAATTATCTTATGTACCTTCTAAATTGTTATGTGTTGCCTTTAGAGAGTGCATTTCTGCTAAGTGAACAGAAACATCCGTTGAATGTGATTAAGTGTGACTGACTCAATGTTCAAATTCATGATATGCAGTACATGCTTGGCTCATGAAATGGCTTTTAGGAAAAGGATTTTATTTAGCCTGTGTTGCTTAGGTTGATGTGTCAGTTGGTAAATGACAGTTTTGTAACTTTACCTTCTTCAAATAACTCTTATTGCAGTAATCTGATTTCTTTAGCATTGCTTCAGTTTTTTTATCTCCTCATTACATTATTTCTTTTGTAGGAGCCAGAAGACAGCGGCTGTGATGATTGGACTTCAGAATCTTCCTTGCGCACACCTCGTAGCTACAGCAGATCAATGCTTACAGTGACAGTGTGGTACTGGTATGTTTGTAGTTAAGACAACACAGTATGCTCAAAGTTTCATTTTTGGAGTTTTTTAACTTATTTTAAAAAGAAAAAATGAAACATATGCATCTTCCTAACCTGAGAAAAACAATCAGACTGACATTGATAAATCTAAAATGTTTTCTCTCTTTAGAGGCAGAAACTTACTGGACAAGCATGTCTGGGCTCCTTTAATGTTGTATAATAATTATGGAATTTAGGAAAAAGACAAAGAAGAAAAAAGAGTTCAATGACCACACTAATCATATGGCTATAACTACAGATTCCATGTGATCAGTATGGCAGAACTAATTGACAGGAATGTTGAGTTAGTGTAGACGACACAGTGTTTAAAGATTTATGTATCTTAATCAACCCCAAATGTTTGGGAAAGACGCCAGACTTGTAAGAGACAGACTCTGACTCCCTTTTGTTGCAGTATCTTCTAGGTCCTCTTTTTTATAGTGGAATTTGTTTGGCTCCACACAGGTACCATGCACAACAGAGGAGCACTGACAGCTGCTAGCAAGTAGCCAGAGGAGGTTAATTGCTTTCAAATATTTTGGTTAGGATTGCACCTTGTAGAGTTTTCTGTTAGTCAGGCTTGAAAACATCTTACGTTATGGTGAATGTAAATGGAAAAAAATCAAAATCAAAAAGCCACTTCAGCTTTACTATGTGGAAAGTAATTTTCTGACTTGGGATGCACTGCCAAGCTCAGCAAATGAGGCAAATTCATTTTACTACTGTTATCATCAGCAAACATCTCCTCCTAATTAGAAGCTTGGTGAGTCAAAAAAGAAAAGCTCAAAAGGAAGGCTGTTATGTGACTTCAGGAAACTTGGCAGAGGCCTTTAAAGCAGAGGGAAAAATACACAGTAAAAACCCATGAAAATTCATAAGCATTACAGGACTAAAATAATATCCTTAAAACTTGATTACTATAAGCTCTATAAAAATACTCTTCATACTAAGGACCTATTAGTTTAGTCAAAGGCCCAGTCGGATCAGTTTCACTCTTCCAAGAACTCAGCTGCGGACGAATGTGCTCCCAGTCAGCCTTAGTGGGCTAATAGGTTTTTAAAGAGGCTTAACCACCTCTGTGGCACAGTCACTTTCTTGACAGCAACAACTCACTTTTCAAGTAAAAAGAAAAATCAACACCTGCTTCTTTCATGTGTCTGTAGATGCTAATCACGTTTTGTTTCATTCACTGTATACTTTCATACTGTCTTAGACTAAACGTTGCTATGAATTAAAATTTCAATATCAAAGGATCAAGAAGATTTTAAAATAGAGATACTTTTAAAAGTGATAAAGTTGTTGCTATTTTTCTACTTTGTCAAATTCAAAGCTGGTCCCCAGACCATGTCTGTGCAAAGGAGTGGTGAAAAATAGATTTTCAAATTAGAGGTGAAACAAACAAACAAAAAAAATATGTACTAAAATTACTCAATGCAAATTGCCTCTCCAAATTAAATAAATTGATAACACCTCAGACATAATAGAATATATTTTCAAACTTGCGCAGTCTAATTCATGGTTGCTAAGGGATCAGGGGATATCCTTGTAACAATGGCCGCATGCAAGGTAAACAGCCTTGGATGTGTTCAAAATGTAGTGGGATCTCCAAATAACCAAATGTGTATGTCCTTAAGATGTAAAATAAAATTTAGACACCTTGAATATCTAAATCTCTCAAATCCACCTGTATTAGGCCCATTTACTGTGTGTATACACCTGCGCCTGTGTGGATTTTCCTCTTACTGCCCTCACTGACTGAGTTGCTAAAGCGCTATATAAATGTAATGAATTATTATTATTATTATTTCTTTATTGCATCAAGTTTAAAGCTGGTTCCTGGACCACTTCTGTACTTAGGGTTGGTAAACTGCATCTTGCTTTTGAAATGCAGTCTGTTATTTTTTACCATGCTGTCATTGCAGGTTCCAATGATGCTTTAGTACAGTGGTTCTCAAACTGGGGGGCGCGAAGTAACAAAAATGGGGGCACGAAGATGTGAAAAAAAGAAAACAAGAATCGAAAATATGAAAAATACATCTATTGAAACCAAAACAAATTAACTTAAACTACATTCTGATACTAGAAAAATAAATATAGAGTTAGATAAATGTCGATAAAAGTTAAGTAGGTATAATAAAATACGCACCTATGATATATCATTAATTACAAAAGAACAAATTGGTATTAGTGGGATCCTTTCAAAAAAACCTTAGTGGGGCGCAATTAAAACTGTTATGAAAACTCGGGTCGCAAATACTTAAAGGTTGAGAAACGCTGATTTAGCAGTTGTCAGTTTTGCAACCAATCACAAATGTTTTTCTGCTATACTTTGTGGCGGAGGGCTGGAGCCTTTGCCTGACCAGGATGTCTATACAGGTGCTGGTCATAAAATTAGAATATCATGACAAAGTTGATTTATTTCAGTAATTCCATTCAAAAAGTGAAACTTGTATATTAGATTCATTCATTACACACAGACTGATGTATTTCAAATGTTTATTTCTTTTAATGTTGATGATTATAACTGACAACTAATGAAAGTCCCAAATTCAGTATCTCGGAAAATTAGAATATCAATTAAGACCAATGCAAAAAAAGGATTTTTAGAAATGTTGGCCAACTGAAAGGTATGAACATGAAAAGTATGAGCATGTACAGCACTCAATATTTAGTTGGGGCTCCTTTGGCCTGGATTACTGCAACAATGTGGCGTGGCATGGAGTCGATCAGTCTGTGGCACTGCTCAGGTGTTATGAGAGCCCATGTTGCTCTGATAGTGGCCTTCAGCTCTTCTGAATTGTTGGGACTGGCGTATTGCATCTTCCTCTTCACAATACCCCATAGATTTTCTATGGGGTTAAGGTCAGGCAAGTTTGCTGGGCAATCAAAAACAGGGATACCATGGTCCTTAAACCAGGTACTGGTAGCTTTGGCACTGTGTGCAGGTGCCAGGTCCTGTTGGAAAATGAAATCTGCATCTCCATAAAGTTCGTCAGCAGCAGGAAGCATGAAGTGCTCTAAAACTTCCTGGTAGACGGCTGCGTTGACCTTGGACCTCAGAAAACAAAATGAACCAACACTAGCAGATGACATAGCACCCCAAACCATCACTGACTGTGGAAACTTTACACTGGACCTCACACAACGTGTATTCTGTGCCTCTCCTCTCTTCCTCCAGACTCTGGGACCTTGATTTCCAAAGGAAATGCAAAATTTACTTTCAAAAGAGAACATAACTTTGGACCACTCAGCAGCAGTCCAAAGGCGAGACGCTTCTGACGCTGTCTCTTGTTCAAGAGTGGCTTGACACAAGGAATGCGACAGCTGAAACCCATGTCTTGCATACGTCTGTGCGTGGTGGTTCTTGAAGCACTGACTCCAGCTGCAGTCCACTCTTTGTGAATCTCCCCCACATTTTTGAATGGGTTTTGTTTCACAATCCTCTCCAGGGTGCGGTTAACCCTATTGCTTGTACACTTTTTTCTACCACATCTTGTCCTTCCCTTCGCCTCTCTATTAATGTGCTTGGACACAGAGCTCTGTGAACAGCCAGCCTCTTTAGCAATGACCTTTTGTGTCTTGCCCTCCTTGTGCAAGGTGTCAATGGTCGTCTTTTGGACAACTGTCAAGTCAGCAGTCTTCCCCATGATTGTGTAGCCTACAGAACTAGACTGAGAGACCATTTAAAGGCTTTTGCAGGTGTTTTGAGTTAATTAGCTGATTAGAGTGTGGCACCAGGTGTCTTCAATATTGAACCTTTTCACAATATTCTAATTTTCCGAATTTGGGACTTTCATTAGTTGTCAGTTATAATCATCAACATTAAAAGAAATAAACATTTGAAATACACCAGTCTGTGTGTAATGAATGAATCTAATATACAAGTTTCACTTTTTGAATGGAATTACTGAAATAAATCAACTTTGTCATGATATTCTAATTTTATGACCAGCACCTGTATAGTGGAAGAGCATAGTGGGGTCATTGCCTCCCCTGTATCACTAGATGGCAGCTCTCCTGAGTTGCAGTGGTGTCTCGGACTCCTACAGGGCTTCATGGGATATTGGGTTCTACGGGTGCTGCCACGGGGTGCTACAGGAACGGCTGAGCCCTTTGTTGCAGAACTTACGCCACATCCAGAAGTGCTGCCAGAAGAAGATCACCGGACACCTGGAACACTTCTGGGTTCTCTATAAAAGAAGCCAGCCACCACTACTAAGGCAACCAGAGTCGGGAGGGAGAGGACAAAGCTTACTGGAGAAAGAGTGGAGGCAAAGAAGAGAGAGAGAGAGAGTGAGAGAAGAAGAAAAAGAAGAAACATACTGTGCGTGATTGTACTGCATTGGGGCTTGACTGTAATGTGCTGCAATGGGGAGTGACAGAAAGCGCTTCCCTACATGACTAAAAGCATGTCTTGTGCTGGAGCTTGTGTCCAGGTGTCTGCTTGTGTCGTTTTTGGATGGCTGGAGTGCTCCCGTCAGGTCACAACTTTTAACTTGTCAAGTGTAGTGGAATCAGGATGATGGATGACAAAGTAACAAAAATCTGTTTGCTGTGCTTTGTGCCTTGTCATGCTTAGCATGACACTTTGCTACTTATAAATGTTCTGCACTACCACCCTTTACAAAATTTTTATTCAACATATATTATAAACATATGTGCTTACTTTATTTGTGACTGCCTAATTCTTATACTTGCAACTTGGTGTTATGCATGAAAGGGAAGAAAAGTAATTTATAAAAAGGAAATATTTACACAGAAGAATTATGTTATAACAGATCCATGTCTCCATTTTCTTTTACATTTCACTACAATCTTGAGCCTGTACAGTTTGAGCATATACTGTAGATATCATATTTTCTTCTCCCAGAACAACCTCATTTTATCTAATCTTGTTCCTCCTCTTAAATTCATTTCTTAAAAGTATTTAAGCTTAACAGATTTTGGCAGATCTTCTCTGACAACAGGAATCCTTAAAACACTTTTAACTTTTGTAATAGCCAAATGCTTTGTATGGAACTTCAGCTCAAGGAATTCTCATCAAATCTAACATCAGCCTCTTCTGTTCATGTACATTCTCTCTGTTGATTTAGTCCAAATTGAGCTCCTGCCACATATTATATTTATTTGCTGTAAGAGGCTGCATGATGTTACACCCTTAAAAATAACTGATGACATCTTTAAAACCAAATCAAGCACAAAATGTACTTTTAAGTATACATACTGTATGAAAGACAGGAATTTTAGCATCTGCGCCCTTTCCAGAAGGTCTGGCTTCACAAAGCTCTTAAGCGAAGTGTAATAAGTGCACTCTACATAGATTATGCCTGGAGTATTGTAAATCCAATGTGTTCACACTTCTTAGATGTGTTTTAGGATGAAAATAATGCTTTGCTTCTGCATTTGCCTCATTGGAATTAACAGATTTACAGTAAGTAGTCAGTCAAAAAGACTTACTTCATGGATTTATCTTTCCTTCACAACTGTTACATCTCCTGTACTGTTATATTCCAATTATGGACTTCTTAGCAGTGTAGCAGTACTGATTAAACCTGGGCCACATTCGGAGATGTCCATTTGGCTTATTTATTTTAGAAGAAGGTTAGGCCTTCACCAAGCCTGGGCCAGCTCACATACTCAGAGACAAGGAGCAATCCAGGTAAACAACCAAAACTGTGCATTGAACAACAAATAACAATTTAAACAATATACAACTATACACACAACACTGATTACATTTCAAAATTAAAAGAGATATCCAAATCCAAAACTCACCCAGTTAATTGAGATGTGGCCTAGTTCAATATCACAACAAAGAGTGGTTGAACAGTTGTCAAGTCTGGTTTAAGCATATGTATAGCTGAGTAAATGGTATAATGCCAAGATGAACAATTCTCCCAGAACAATAGTAAACCTGGCCTTTTGGGTTATTACTGATTGTCGGGCATGACACCTAATTCCACTGGAAGCAAAACAGACAACAACAAACACTACAAAGAATAACATAACATAATATTATATTATATATTATATAACATAATATTCCAGGTAACAAAAATGTATTGTTAATCTAAAAAATGATAATGACACTGCATCTTCAACATGTTACAATTTTAAGTGAGGGGACAGTAAGGAGGACTGTCAGTCTCAAAAATTATGAGAAAAAAAAAGCTTAATCAGTTTAATCCAACTTGATAAAAGAGGGCAAGTGTCTGTGTGTTTGTTGGTTTGCTTTGTCTCTGTCATTCCAACAGATGGCACATTACAAACATTAACACTGCTTTGACAAAGCCCATACCAAAATATATATTGCTATTCCAACAGATAGTGCATCAAACATTGGTAGTAATGCATTTTAAAACTATACATTTTTGTGATGTGCCATCTATTGGAATAACAAATGCAATTAATTTTATTACTAAATACATTACAAAATACATTCCAACTTATGTTGCACTGCAAACATTAACCATTTACTATTTACAAGTGATCTTTTACTTGAACAACAGAATTAATAATTAAAGTCCATTCAAAAGAGGTTAAGCAATATAAATACAGTAAGGCAATGGTCAAGCAACAGAAAAGCTAAGACACAAAAAATACAATGAAGAAAAGGCCAAGCAATATACTGTATACCCTATATTATAGAAACTACAATAATGAGAAAATGGCCAAAACAAGTTCCAAAGAAAATGAAAATAAACATCAACAACAGGTAAAGCTAAGGCCGGGGTGGAGCCCTGGTTTAAAAGCATGATACCAAAGTGTCCTGCACTCCCCTGCACTTATCTGTTGCACTCAGATGTAGTGAAACTATATTTTTTGGCTTTTAGATTTAATTTTTGCTATTGTTATTCTTATAATTTGGTGGTGACATTATTGTGTTTCTATTTTATGGTATTGTTTTTGTGCCGTGGTGTTTTGTTTTAGGTTGGGTGCAGCCATGTTGTTTCCAGTAACACCATCTATTGGCTATCACATGATAGTAATGTACATCTGACATCATAACACGCAGGTTTAAAGGTAGGAAACGTCTAGGAGTCTGTGTCCATGTTTTGTATTTTTATAATTCTAAAACTCCTTTTGATGGTGTAAGTGGATGCAAAAAGGCCCTCCTGGGAAGACTTTTATAGTAGGACCTCTTGTTATGTTCCCTAAACTATGATTTCTGTATTTGGCATTACCGCCTTTGGTGATCATTTTGCTGATTGACATTCTAGTATCTCCATATCTCTGCCTGTCACCTGTTTCTTGGCAAAGAATCCAACTGTCCCTTTTCTATTTTATCATCTGGATGTGCCATCTTAACATTACACTATCTGATCCAGAATATCACTAATTGTAGTAAAAAAAAAAAAAGATATTTAAGTTAGTGACAGTCCTGGAAGTACTGTCTGATAGTGAAATGGAATTGCCACAACATTATGTAACATTTTCCATTAAAATGACCAACAACAGAGTATGGCTTTCTAGAACAAGTACTAAACTTTAAGCTGCACCAATCCAACCGGTATTTTATTTCTCAGGTTGATAACGCAGAAGACGTGATTTTGTGGATCAACTGTCCACTTAGTTTTGAGTTACTGAATATCTGTTCAAAGACTTTAACTGTTGATTTTGCTTCATTCTTATAATCTGATTTCATCCTCAGCATTGTTTTCTTTAGAAATTCCTGTTAATATGTGAAAAACAGGTGTTCCTACCAACCCCATCTCCTTTATGTGTATTATTATTGATCAGTGTTCATTCTAAGCATCCATTCCTTTAGATAAACTTATTTTCCATTACATTTGCTGTTTTCATTTTCAGTTACCATTTAAAAACCTTAGCACATTGCATTATGTTTAATAAAATCAACCAATCATATATTCATTTCCTAAACAAAAGTAGACCTTCATCAGTTGAAATGATCAAATTTATAAAGTGTCTCACTAGGCTGTCCATGTCAAATTCATTTTGATATTATCTGTTCACTTTGCATGTTATAAAAATTAAATTACAGATTTTTAGAATCACTTTTGGTCTGAGAAATTCAAGCACACCATCAGAAGATTCTCAGCCTTCACTCTGCCTGAGTACATTTGCAATATAGATGTTATGCACATTTGAAAATGTGAGATTTGATTAGTGTTCATTTGGGGACTTCTCAGTCAAAAGTTATAATGTTAAAAACACGAACTCCCCAATAACAGGGTAGTCTGAAACTATCCACCCATTATCCATTAATTTTCCAACCCGCTGAATCCGAACACAGGGTCACGGGAGTCTGCTGGAGCCAATCCCAGGGTGCAAGGCAGGAAACAAACCCTGGGCAGGGTGCCAGCCCTTCGCAGGGCACACACAAACACACAAGCACAATTTAGAATCGCCAATGCACCTAACCTGCATGTCTTTGGACTGTGGGAGGAAACCGGAGCACCTGGAGGAAACCCACACAGATACGGGGAGAACATGCAAACTCCACGCAAGGAGGAGCTGGGAAGTAAACCCGGTAACAGTGCTACCCACTGCGCCACCGTGCCGCCCTAGTCTGAAACTACTGAAATGAAAATATGGGGTGGAATACTCTAATTCCAGTACCTTCTTCTCCAAGAATATTCTCTTTTCCTGTTTACTTTCCTAAAAGGAAGCCTAGTTCTGCAGCTAAACGGTTTTACATAATTGGTTCCTGATAAGGTATGCATTCTTGAGTTTTATAGTCAGTTGAGCAAAAGATTTGAGCTGTAATGTATTACTTTTATTATTTCCTTTTTGCCTTTTTTATTGTTATTTTGTTTCTAACAGGATTTAAGATGGATGCAGCATGCAACATCACAGTGGCTATTTACCCTATAAAAATAGTTCAGAGACATGGCAGTGTTGCCAGCAATTCTGTTTCCTGTTAGAAAAGCTACTCCATTCCATTGATGTGTTTTTCCATCATATGTGTTTGTCCAACTGTCTCAACTTGTTTTTAAAATTCATGTGTATTACACCTATTTCTGTATTATTTTGCATCTTGTTTTATGATCTGCATTAATCGGTGCTTTAACAGTACTGTAGTATTTCTTTTGAGCTCATCAATGTGAATTTCCCATTGGGATTAATAAAGTATCTATCTATCTATCTATCTATCTATCTATCTATCTATCTATCTATCTATCTATCTATCTATCTATCTATCTATCTATCTATCTATCTATCTATCTATCTATCTATCTATCTATCTATCTATCTATCAGAAGCTAGTTGGTTCAGGCAGCTATTAACTTTACTTTTTGTGAGCAAAGCAATGCTGTGTAGGATTTACAAGGAGGCCTTCATTTAGCTCCCTCCTCATCCTAGTTCTTAGGGTTCAGTGGCACCTTTTAAGCCTATGAAAAATGTATTGTGCCTACTGAGTTGTTGATGTTGGATGACTGAAGGTACTGAAGCAACTTCATACTTATTAGCCTTATTATAATAATGATACTGCGGTGGGCTGGTGCCCTGCCTGGGGTTTGTTTCCTGCCTTGCACGCTGTGTTGGCTGGGATTGGCTCCAGCAGACCCCCGTGACCCTGTAGTTAGGATATAGCGGGCTGGATAATGGATGAATGAATGGATAATAATGATAACAAAAACTCATTTCAAGAATAACAAAAAAAAACTTAAGAGTTCCATAATATTCTTCCATAATATGATGTGTTTTGTGTATATAATTGAAATAAATAACCCTCCCACCTAGACGTTAGTCACCTGCGTCAAGCAAAACCAGATAGTTCTTATGAGTGATGGAGAAGGTCAACAAGGTTTGGAAAACAAGGAGAGATAGCCATTATGTGCCACTCTGTGGACATAAATACACTTCACATGAAACGTGAATAAATGATAATTTCCATAAGGCACAGCCATATATTTTACTTCATTTAAATAGAGCTGGGAACCATACCCTGATTTTCTGCAAAAAAAAAAGGTTGTCTCCATGTTTAAAAGTGTCAAAAAGACAATTTCTGAATCATTTCCAAATTCCTCAGTTTAGCCACCAGGTAAAAAATGCTGACACCAATGTTAATTGACCAGGTTAATTTAAACCGTGTTAAGCCAAAAGCTCACTGGATTACTGTAAATGAGATCTTAAATTCCCGATTGCATATTGAAAACGATGTGCCTTTTCACTCATCCAACTTTTATTTCTCTACTAAATGAATTAGAAAAAAATGTACACAAAAACTCTCCTTCCTTTAACCTGGTGTCACACATGTTTGATGTTATTCTTTATGAAGTTGAAGGAATGTTCTTTGTTAACTTAATTAGCAACAACACAGGAAAAAAAGCTAGCAGCCATGGTGTATGCACAGAAAGACATTTCATCAGAAATAGAAGAAAACATTGGAAATGCAGTAGGCTGGACTGCACAACTAATTAGTGAATACTGACCTTTCATTTTACACCGCTGGCAGAGAATAAAACCCAATGAAACATTTCACAGTGTAAGCCCTCTTTAAATCAAGCCAGATATTAAAACAACAGAGCACCTACCTGGGTTGAATCATGGCTGAACTGTGTACTCTATTGATTTTGAATACTGTGAGTGTTCACGAACTGTACATAATTAAAAGACAGATGTCGACAATGCACAGCTTAATAGTATGCTCCATCACACTTTCTTCTGCTTTTAAAATGACAAAAATTTCATTTTGGCATTGTTTTCTTGTAGGTTTACATATTGGGCTTGCATTAAAAGGCAACTTTACAGATCACAGCATGTACAGAAAGAAGATAATCATTCTCAAGCTTTAATGTCATTGAAACTAGAACCTAAAACAAATGAAGAAACACACTATCTATGGGACGTGAAATTAAAGAAATTCTTTGTTGGCCTTCTTTCATCAAAACTGTTCCAAGGTTCTAAGGTTTTTATGTAATGGAGACATCGAGATGCATTTTATTTTTAGACTGTTCCATTAAAAACATGAACTGTACTGCACTAATGTACTGTATATGCTAGTGTTAACATTGTATTATATCCAATCCAGGAGATTCTGTACTCTGGGCATTGGTGATGAAATAAAACAATTCATTTTAAATATGTTCAAATCAAGATATTATTGATATCCAAAAAAACACTCAGCAAACCAACAGCACACTCCATTTTACATACAGATGTAACCATTAACTAAAGAAAAGCCATGTTCATCTACTGCAAAAAATCATCATTTATCATCACATGTGTAAATGTATTTTTAGCCTTATGGAGATATTAAAGGAGACATGGGAGAAGGAAGTGCCTGTGGCAACACAGCTTAACCATCTGTCTCTTTTACTTAAAACCATTACGACTATGACCCAGAAGAAGCTGTCTGAATCCACTTTCATGCTGCCTCTGTCCTCACCTTTTCTGCTCATTTACTCAAAAGATAAAGACAACAAGATCTGTCAATATTGACAAGAAGGCAAGATGACACACTGCAATTGTTGGACGTACTTTGTCTTTTCTTTGATTTCCAGTTGACTATTGAAAGTAATTGGGTTTGTAAAAAAAGTTAATCATATCCAATGTCAAACTATTTTTTTTACCTTATGCCATATATCTTGCTTCTCTTTCTGAGTTTTCTGGTGATATAAATCAAGTGATGCTTGGATGCATGGCAATTTAACAGACCTATTTGCCTGATTTCTGTTGTGTTACTAGGTCCACTTTTAATATATTGGTTGTGGGTCAAAAATTCTGAATCAAAATGTACACTTTACACCTATCTGTTGTAAGCCTGTTGACTGTGCACATTTGCTGTGATACTTTGCTGTTTACAAAATAGACACTGATCAAATGAAAAATGTAACCTAAACAAGCATGACTCTCCTCCAATGTTATTAGTTGCTACTGATTCTAACTTCCTCCAAGTGAAGCAGTGCATGTTTATCTGTATTTTGCCTCACAGTAAGGAGACCTGGGTTCGCTTCCCGAGTCCTCCCTGCGTGGAGTTTGCATGTTCTCCCCGTGTCTGTGTGGGTTTCCTCCGGGTGCTCCGGTTTCCTCCCACAGTCCAAAGACATGCAGGTTAGCTGCATTGGCGATTCTAAATTATCCCTAGTGTGTGGGTGCATGTGCCCTGCGGTGGGCTGGCACCCTGCTGGGGGTTTGTTCCTGCCTTGCGCCCTGTGCTGGCTGGGATTGGCTCCAGTGGACCCCCGTGACCCTGTGTTCGGATATAGCGGGTTGGACGATGACTGACTGACTAAATTAAAACAGACAGCATTTGAGAAAATGGTAACACATTATGGAAGGAGACAATATTCTTCTGATTACTTCTATTAGCTGTTTCACAATAATCCTGCAATGGACTGGCGCCTTATCCAGGGTTTGTTCCTACCTTGTGTCCTGTGCTAGCTGGGATAGGCAACATCCAATCCCAAACCCTGATCTGGATTAGACTGGTTAGAAAATGGCATAACATGACAGTAATCCTGTTGATTTACTGCCTGACAATATTACTATAAAAAAATCAAATCAAAGAGTATCAAATCTTTACATTGAAAATTTACTTGACTCTGTAGTTTAAACAGTTTGAGTTTGTGCCTTGTGATAGACAGGCAACTCATCCGGGGTGAGCTTCTGCCTTGTGCCCAGTGCAACCACAAAATGACCCCAAGCTCTCAACCACACTGAGCTGAATAAATTGGGTTTGAGAATGTACAGGGTCTACAAAAAGTATTCAGCTCCAACCCTATCACCACATAATGATTGTCACAACCTGGGATTTTGCATTGGCGATTCTAAATTGTCCCTAGTGTGTGCTTGGTGTGTGTGTGTGTGTGCGCTCTGTGGTAGGCTGGCGCCCTGCCCGGGGTTTGTTTCCTGCCTTGCGCCCTGTGTTGGCTGGGATTGGCTCCAGCAGACCCCCATGACCCTGTAGTTAGGATATAGTGGGTTGGATAATGGATGGAGGGATGGATGGTACTTAAGTGTGAAATATTTCCCTCTCCATCGTAGCATCAAAACCCAGGAGCAGTGCAGAAAACAAGCTATTATCCTTTGGATGTAAAGGAACACTTTTATATACTGCCATACACATTATATACAAATATATATCTCCACTCACCCCTTTTCATAACCTGCCCATTTCCTAGTGCATCCGACACAAGGCCCTGCAAAATGTTGCTGGATTCCCAATGATACACACTCATTTTCTTCCTATCTGTATGTTTACTAGAAATTCAGTTGGTCAATCCAGTTCATTTTCATAATGTGCTTATGCAGGGCAGGGTTGTGGGTCAACTGATGCCTATCCCATCAATCACTGGGGACAAGGCAACAACAACACATGGACAGGATGCCAGCCCATCACACTCATTTAAACATTCACACTACGGCCAAAATAGCAATGCCAGACTGTTGGAGGAAACTGGATTACTTCAAGGAAACCAAAGCGGAGAAAGGTAGAACATGTAAGATCTACACTGGGAGCACCTAGGATGTAAACCTTAATCTCCTTGTTATGAGCAAGCAATACCACCATTGCATCAATGTGGCACCCACAGTTGGTCAAGACAAAGTTCTTACATTTTTTAAATTAAATTATTAGGTTAACATCTGGTATTTTTAGTAAAAATAAAACTATTTGCATAACTATTTAGCCCCCATACATTAGTATTTGAATCAGCCATCATTTACTGCAATCATGGGTTAATATTTTTCAGTAGGTATCTACAGGTTTTACACGGAGGTTAGGAATGGTTTTCTTGCCCATTCCTCTTGACGTATGTCTTGTAGCTCATGGAGGTTCCTAGGACAGTGTTTGTGTCCTTCCATTTTCAAGCTATACTAATTTTCCTGCCCATTATTTAAAGAACAGCTTAACATGCACCACACACGTTCTGTTGTAAACCATTTGCAAAACTGGAAATTTCATAATGTACGAAAACATTAAACAAAAAGAAGAAATGTCCAATGAGAATGCCAGACCAAGTGCCTTGCTTTCAGAGAGTCACAGATAGAATATTCACAAAAATATACACAGTAGTTTAGTTTTAAAATAATTTTTAAACTACATTTCAAATTAAATTAACTCTCGGCAAGAATTTAACTTGTGGTAACAACTTTAATTTGTTGTGTTGTAAAATACACTGGATATACTGGATATCTGCATCTTGCAGATAGTGCATAACAAGGATGAGGCAAAACCAGCTGAAACAGAATTATAGTTTCAAGTTTGCCTAATGCCTTATTTAGTGTCCTCATTTCCTATCAAAGTCTTTAAACCTGAGAGCTGAATAAAACATTCCTGCTAGAGATTGCAGCAAGTACACAAACTTCAGGTTGAAAAAGTGTCTGCACTAAAGAGCATCTCTTGGAAAGTTTCAAATACACTACTAAGTGAATTGGACTAAAACGTACCTTTACTTTTTGTTTCGTTGAGATTGTTCTATGTATAATGTTAACATTTTTATTAAAAAAAGATATTATTTGTAATAACTATATGCTATGGATGCTTATGTATAAAAAATACAATATTCTGTATATGCATAGTATTTTATCCTCATAGTCTACCTGTTTCATCTGTCCTTAACAAGTATTTCTTGAGAAATTATCCATAACGAAGCAATATAGTGTTTATATGTCACTTTCATTTATTTGCGGCTCACCCAGTTGTCCTCTCAGAAGGTCTGACATAACTAAAGCCATAGTTAAGTGTTAAGGCACTGCAGACACTGTTACAATAGCTAGCTGTCCAAACCACAGAAGATCCCATTTACTTAAGTCACACAGATTACTTCTGTGTCTTTTCAATGTTGTGCTTGACAGACTGAGGCCTGCTCTGCATTTCAGTATCGTGTAAGTACAAACCTCAGTAGGTGCTAAATGTGGAAGGTGGGTCTTTGTTTTATGATTGCATTGATAAAAAGTGGTATCTGCCAGGCCATGCAGTGACAAAACAGCCGTGAAAGTGTTACACTGAGTGTAAAACAGCTACATTGGTTGAATTTACATTATCTGATTCAGCAATACATAATGTTAATTAAATGTAACAGATCAAAAAATAGATTAACATAGAGCAATATGCAGTATTTTTTTCACACATAATTATGCTCTCTCTATATAAATATAAAATTCAGATATTTCTCCCTTTCTCATTACACACACATATATATATATATAAATATATACGATGGGCGTTAAAAAATTTTCCGCACTTTTTTTTGACTCCATTTATTAAGAATTTCAAAAACAAATTACATCAGTTTTCTACATAGTCACATTTGTTTGCGATGCGATATTGTTCTTGCCGATCAACCACTGTTGGTTGTTGTTAACATGGGATTTCGGCACCTCCTGAATGTGTTGGAATCCAAGTACAACATTCTAAGTCATACCCACAGATGTCATCTTACCAAGGATTCACAGGTTTGTAAAAAAGCATGTCCTCAGCTTTGTGCATGACATAATTAGCTGTCAGCCCCGCCACTAACATTTGGAGCAGTGTAGTTTATCCCAGTGTCTGTCATCAGCTTAACTGCACAGGTGACAGATGAGAATTTCGCTCTCCAGTGTGTATCCACCGTAGGTATGCTGCATGCAAAACAGGGTTGAGGCTCCCATATATGCCAAGCCATAGCAGATGTATTTCTGGAAATGCTTGGCACATGGGCCATTCCAAAAATATGCTAAAAATCATTGATGATGCTGGAGTCCCAAGTTTTTTCTGTGTTGCTTACACACTGCAGCTGGCAGTAGCAGAGGATGTTTTTGCACAACAAAGCTGTAGCAATAAGGGATAAAATAGTTGGGCATTTTAAGCATTCTATCTTAGCGTACTCTTGCTTAGAGGACATTCAGGGTCGCCATTCTACTTGATCTAAGGTATGTCGTTTTAATAGGCCACGTGATGCACTACAGTTAAAAGCAGTATGTGTGGATGTGCCACTGTTTGCTTTTTCTACGTCACATGCTTTATTTTTTATGGAGAAACTAAACAGAATGTGCGAATATGAATTACTTTAAATTACAAAAATAATGAAATTCATTATTTAAACTACACTATGTATTTTTCACATATTTTATTAACTTGGAAATGTTTCATTACCTTCTAAGCTTTTCGTATTGGACACAATAAACACCAGTTTTCACTTTGCGTTTTAATCAATGAAATGAAACTCTAAAGGTCACTTAATAGACATACTGATTTTGTCAGACCATATTATAAGTAAATGTGTTTTTTATAGACATGAACAGTATCTGTTTTGTGATAGAACATGTCGGAATACAATCCGTGTTGTGCTTCATCATTGTTTCATAATGTGAAGCATCATTGATGTAGAGTTTTGTTATTTACTTTAACACTGCAAACAAGCACTAAACATAAAACTTAAATATTGGTTTTATTGGTATGTATGTCTGCATCAGTATTGATGACTCTGCATTCAAATTGATTATTTTACTGGAGCAATGCCATTTTTGCTTTTGTCTAAAAAGATTGCATATTTCAATTCCCAATTCATTATTTTAATGTTCTGTAAACTCATTATTAAATATTTGTTCAAAAGAATATATCTTATTCTCACCTGTAGATAGATAGATAGATAGATAGATAGATAGATAGATAGATAGATAGATAGATAGATAGATAGATAGATAGATATTCTTTTGAAAGAATTTATATCCTGAACATGACTATGTAAATAAATTTGAAAAATGTATTAATTATTTCTCTAGGGTGGCTTTAAAAATTTTTTTAATTAATATAATTTCTTAAAAAAACATATGTAGCATTTTGAAACAATCTCTTCAATTACTTACATTAAATGTCTTTAAGAATCAAAAATTTTCAAGTGACTATACATAAAACTGGTATGCGTATCATCAGAAAAAAATGTTTCCTGTTATAGATATAAGGATCAGTTCTTTTCAAGTATCAATAAAGCCTAGAAGACCAAAGAGATGGTGTTGCTGGAGCTACAGGAATTATGTGGCCTAGAGGCAGCTGGACAGGATTATACAGCACCACCTGCCAAAGTCACTAGAAGGACCAGCTGAGTAGTAGTTTGATGTGTATTTTTAATGAGATCATAGACGAACAAACAGCGACATCAATACTGGTCAGTACTGGTTCCTCACTTTGTCTCAAATGTCAAGGAAATACCTTTCTGCCTCATGCAGTAGTGTAGAGAGTGAGAGATTATTTAATGTACTGTCATATTGTTAATGAAACGAGAACAAGCTTACAGTTGAACATACAGAAATGCTTTTGTTCATCCAAAGGAATCTAACAATTACTTTCCCAAAAGAGTCATAGACCTATTCAATGGCAGGTATTCCCCAATGTCTTTTGACCTTTATACTTTTATGCCTCTCAGCTACAGCAGTTACCTTAAAAAATGGGATACCAGTAAAAGAAACGTTCTTGTTATGTTTAGCCAAATTCCTGTTAACACTGTGTGGTACAATTACATCCCATGTTGAAAGACTTGGAACAATGTTGTTTTTAAAAATGGTGTTGTAGTCTAATCTATGCAATGCACTCTACTTTTACTTGTTTTGTTCAATTGTAAATTATTTTATACCTGCTTACTTCTAGGTGACAAGCAGCCACTCTTCACTGACTTGCATATTGGTTGACCGGTGTGTAATATGGTGTTGTACTAGCTTTTCTTTTTCGCATTTCTTCATAGGTTACACTCATGCTGTGTAAGAGGGTGAACCCAGTAGATGTGGTGATGTTTTCTCTGCCTACGTCACCGTATCAGGAGTATTTTTAACACAAGGCAGTCAAGGCTCAAGTCTAATAAAGACAACTGATTCAAATTCTGATTCATCCAATGAAGGATGAATTTCAAATCCCACAGGTTAAAAACACTCTGGACTGCCTGATAACTGCCCTCCACAGGAAAACACACAAAACTACAATCTGTGCTGCAGATTGGCATTTCCTAGAGTCAAACGAACGTGAATGTAATGTCATACTGAAGTCAATTAAGCGCCACTACAAAATTAAACTTAAACGCTTAGGTCGCTCAGAGCGCATTCATTTAACCAAGATCTGAACACCAGTGTGGACAAGGCCTAAAGTTTTGAGCACAGTGGCCTCAATAATTCTGAAATCGAAGAAGTTTGGAACCACCATGAAATTTCCTAGAGCTAGTTGTCTGGCCAAACTGAGTAAGCAGCAATCCAATGGTCATTCTAACAAAGCTTCCAGAAGTCCCCTACTGAGATGGAAGAACTTGTCGGAAGGACAACCATTTCAACAGCACTCCATCAATCAGACATTTACGGTACAATGGCTAACACCCACTTTGAGTTTGCCAAATTGCATTTAAAGGACTCTGAGAGTATAAGGGAAAAAATTATTTGGTTTGTTGAGACAAAATCTAACTCTTTGGGCAGTACTCCAAGCACTATGTCTGTTGAAGACCAGGAACTGCACATCATCTGCCTAATAACATCATTATGGTGAAGCATGGTGATGGCAGCATCATCCAATAGGGTGTTGATTCACATCAGCAGGGAAAAGGAGACTTGTCAGAATCAAGGGTAGGATTAATGCAAATTCAGAGAGGTACTTGAACAAAACCTGCTTTAGAGTACATGCGAACAAGTGTTTCAGCATGACAGTGACCCAAAGCATACAGTCAAGACAATGCTGAAGTGGCTTCATGACAAGTCTCTGACAAGTCATTGGCCCAGCCAAAGCCCAGATTTAAATCAAATATAATGTGTGGAGAAACCTGAAGATGACAGTCTACAACTGTTTTCCCTCCAATCTAACAGAGGTTAAGAAAATCTACCAGAAAGAAAGGGATAAACTGATCAAATCCAAGTGTGCAATGCTTGTAGGGACTTACCCAAGAAAACCCCATGCTGCATTTACTGCCCAATTGGCTTCTACAAAGTACTGAATTAAGGTTCTGAATACTTCTGTAAATGAGAGATCTGAGTTTTTTGATTTTAAGAAATTGCAAACCTTTATGAAAATGTGTTTCCACTTAGCTATTTAGCTAAAACTTAAAAAACAAAAAAGTGTGCAGAAAGTGAAGGGATACTTTCTGGATTACTTCTCAATCCACAGTAAGTATTTCATTACATAACCTACTTACATGCAAAACAAAGGTGGGCAGGGTCTATTCTAGAAGCTTAAGATGCAAGCCAGAGACCAACCCTGAACAGGCCACCAGTCATAGGGCCTATTTGTGCATACGTGTGCATACACACACACATGCGCACACACGCGCACACACACACACACACATTTTCTCTCATACTGTGGCCAATTTAAAGTTGACAGTTAACCTATACAGTGTACATACTGTAGACCTTTTCAAATTATGTTATTTTAAATCAAAGTGTTTCAAAATTTCTGAAAGTTCTATAAACCCTCAACTTTGAATGTCTGTTTCTTCATTGAATCTTGAATGCCTGTTTTAATGCACATTGCTCTTAATATGCAAATATGTAACTTTGATAAATTAGGGTACAAACCAATCCCACACCATACAAACAATTACACCAACAAATAAAATATCCCTGTATCCCTGTGAACAATGCAGTAAAATGAAATGTAACGTCCCCTCTGCACAAATGTTATCAATTACTTATCTTGAATAGCCCATAATTTATACATAATTTGAACAAACACTCATATATTAAAGTCTTAATGTTTTGTCAGTAAACGTTAACATATATTACAGAATACAGCATTTAAAAAATCACAAGATTAGTACTGGAGCAAAAAAAATTAAAATTTAATTGAGAAAATATTAGAATATCATACTAATTAAAACATTACATTATTCACTAACTAATAACCACAGCAATTCTACGTTTTCTGTTGCTGTCACATATAAAATGTATCAAAAGACCAACACAACCAGGACCGGCACCACCATTAAGGTAAAAAAGGCATTTGTCTGGCGTAGGGGGGGTGGAGGGAATCCAGCTGCATGGGTCAGCTAATGTACAGCCGGTTGGCACACTGATAAGCTTGGCCTAGGCTTCAAAATAACCTAGCACCAGCACTATACACAACACCAAAACATGCAGAACATTATTAATAACTGCTAACAGAATGTTCCTTTTCATCTGCCTAGATTCCAGATTTCACTTACCTTTTGAACAAAAATCTCCCAGAAAACCTTTTGGGCATTTGCATTTATTTTTTCCGATACATTTTCCACCATTTCTGCATGGCTGACGACATTTGCCTGTAATACAAGACCCCGCCCATCTTGTTAGTGCACAGTGATGTTACAGTAATATTTAAAATACAAAATGAATGACTTGAAGGATTTTCCAAATACTGCAAATACTTTTACATACCAGTACATTCATATAAGGTTCATAATATGTTTCATTTTTTTTTTTTAACC
Source organism: Erpetoichthys calabaricus (assembly GCF_900747795.2). Classification (NCBI taxonomy): domain Eukaryota; kingdom Metazoa; phylum Chordata; class Cladistia; order Polypteriformes; family Polypteridae; genus Erpetoichthys; species Erpetoichthys calabaricus. The sequence goes on from NC_041394.2 coordinate 145,915,578, forward strand.
TTTGGGTAAAAATATTAATGGGTGTTCTCATAGTGTGATCAAAATACTGTATTGCCTCAAAAATTTTTCTTTACGAATCATTGAAAAAAAAAATAGATAAAGTACCAAAATTACTTCAAAATATTTAATGTCTTAGAAAAAAATCATTCATCTAAGCATTTGATTTTAGTTTTATGAAGGAAAATACACAACTGTCCTATCAAATATTGGAGTCTTCATCTGTGCTACATTAATAGTATACAAAAAAATGAAACCTTGAGCAATTTACAATAACATTCATTCTTAAAAGCAGAGAAAAAAAGGTTTGGTACTCAAATACTGACAGGTGCCTACTAAAATGAGCACTTTTAAGGCACTAGTAAATCTTTCATGGCAAAGTGCTATTAATAATATGAAGATCAGTGACAGTAAATAAGAAGAAAACAGGAGAAATTCTGTCTGGCATGAGGGAGTCATTCTTTCTTTCAAGTCTGATCAAGTATTTAACAGCTGGCTGCAAACTCTGCTATTGAAAAACACCAGCTGAGCTCCTTCCCGTAACAGGCCTGTTTGACATCAGACACTTCAACTGGTAGCCAGTTGTTTTGTTTGATCTCTCGCTTAGTGTGTTAACGTTTCCCTAATGCTGGTTTGTGTTAAGAAAACATGAGCTTTTTGAGCTTTTCAAATTAATAATATATGCTCTTGACTTTTTACTGATTTTATTTATTTATAAACAGCAGAGCACAGGCACACTTACTGATCTCACAATGTTGACCTTCAAAACCGGGAGCACAAAGACATTTTCCAGGGTGAAAGCAGGTTCCTCCATTTTGACAAGTTCGAGTGCAGTTTGCTGCAAATAATAGATGATCGTAAAACAAAAATGAATAAAATAAGAACAAAATCTAATTTCACAAAATCCCAAGATCATTTACTCACATTTTATTTATTCGTTTCCTAGTAATATAGCAGCATTAGATACCTCTTAAATTTTCAGATTTTCACAAAACTTCCCTTCATGCCTCATATACAACTGAAATGGCGCATGTAGAGAGCATGTAACTTGTCTGGAATATGAAGCATTCAAATAGAAGCCCTGCAATTTGGCAAATGTACAAAGAGCAATTTTCATAACATTAGTTGTCCACCTAATGCAGCTTTGTCAGGTAAATGATGCAAACCTTCAGGTTGGAATCCACTGATTTTCATGTTTGATTACTCTCCATAACTTGCTTAGGAATAATGCATCATTTCTGTATGAGCATCACTTGTAATAATATGGATGACTTCATAGATTTAATTTCAAATATGAAAATGTGATGTTTGGGTTTGCATATAGATGGCTATTGTTATCCAAACATGTTAGTTCATTATCGTATTGGAACTTTCTGCATGTTATTTACAAAAATGATAGATTTTTAAAAATGCTCAACTGAAAAATAAAGTACTTAATTTGGATGGTTTTATAATGTAGAACATTTTAGTTTTTTTGACTACCCATATAATTTTTTTTAAATTTCATTTTGGATAATTTAAATCCTGAATTCCATCAAAATATTATTCAATTAACCTTACTTTAAAACTGAAATTTTAATTTGGTCTGGAATAATACCAGAAAAATTAAAGTTTGCTCCTGCTCATCCAGATGGTGGCAGAATAGACTGTGCTGCTACAGGAACTTTGGCACTTGGGTGCTTTTCCATTAAGACTTCAGGTTCTCTTCAGAGTCCAAAGGTAATGCCAGCAGACACCATACACTATTAGCTCTAAACTGTCCCACTGTGACTAAGTGTTTTTGTATCCATAATTATGTTCTGTAATAGACTGGCATTGCATTCAGTTCTAAACCCTAGTTTCATCTAATCCTGTGAGGCTAAATTCCAGCAGTTCTGCAAGGTAAAGGCATGTTCAGAAAACAATAGGTTTATAGGGTAATTACTGGCATGTGTGCAGAGTACGGTGAAATTGTTACTTGCAGGTGGTAACAGCATCTTGGAATGTGGAAAGATAGTTTATAAGGTTCATGCAGTTACAGAACACATGAAGCATTAACATTCTTTAAATGGTGCACATTTCTGTGACCAAGCTATATTTATTGTTCCGCCTGTAACACTGAAAACACAAAGCTAAATGGCTTTGATCCTCTATCACTTCAGACAAAACACTCATGCTTCCCTATACCATGACAAAACATTTTTTATTACCATGGATGGCAATCATGGCAATAAACAACATATGTTACAGAATATTCTTGTTAACCTTTCTGAAGTGTTTTGTAAAAATACTGGATCTTTGCCCAACATAAAACACAAATCCACACTCTCTCTGGTGTGATTATATTATGAATCCAAGCAAGAATTACAGTAAACACTTAAAAGGTATGAAAAACAGCAAATACAAATAAGCAACATTTTTATTTTCTCACTAAATTTCACACATCCGTGCTCTTCAGTTTTAACGGAGTATTGTTTAAAATATAGAAGAACATTGTAGTACACACAAAACAATAATTTTATAAAGAATGAATGTAATGTATCTCTATACCCTATCATGCACACATTGAAAAATGAATTTACTTACAATCTGAAAGATACAGTACTTGCCAAAGTCAAAGAAAGAAATATATTGTATTTGTTAAGCCAGCTTTTTGTAGTGTCTGCCATGAAAGATTCTACATCAATGAATATGGATAATTATGAGTAATCCTCATAATTTAGTTGAAGGCTGATTGCACATAACTGCCCAAGTATATGTGAGTATGAGTTCCCTATATACAGGTGTCCCGTTCAGGTCTGGTTCCTGCCTTCCAGCAACTTCTACTGAGATACATGCATTTCAAAGCATAAATGAGGACTTTATTTCAGTTTACGAAGATTTCAGCATACACAGTAGTCAGTCTTTTCCTCATGTTAATAACACACTGATATGAAAAACAGGATGTGTAAGAGAAATTATGTTTTTTATTCTGTAAAAAAGGACAACAGAAAGCAAAAGTACAATAATGAGTTAACATCTTGTTTGCAGATCTGGAAAATACACATAGATAACATCTGAACCAGAAGAGGATCTTACAAACATTACAGTACATATGAAATTTTTCTCAGTTTCCTTGATTTCAAAAGTGTGGTTTGCCATGAAGAAGGGAAACACTATTTTAGGATGAGCACTTTTTCATTTTTGTTTTTTTGCTTTTACCGATGGTGGGATTTTTATGGATGAATACAAAGGAAAGTTGCATTTTGAGACCCCTTTGAATGTTTAGGATAAATAAAAGCATTATTTTTATATACAATTTTGGTTATGTTCTTTTTACAAACTTTATTCATTGAAGTCTACATGGAAATGTGAAGAAATGCTACTATTTCAAATAGCATGAGTGAGTTATTATTATTATTATTAGGCAGTTTTGTTTATATTTAGAAGCATATAGTGCATCATGTATGCTAACGCAATACCACAATCCCATCTTTGATAATGCTAATGATAAATAGACCTCATTTTCTGGAACTTTACCCTGCCCAGCAGTAAAACATTCAAAGGATCTGGGAAAAAAAAGTCAAGGACAAACTGGGTTTTTGATCAGCAAAACAAAATACACCCTTTACTCTAAAAATGCTAGATACTATTATATTTTAGGTTAATTGCTTGAAGATACAGAACATTACCAAAAGAAATTAAAACTTTACTGTCAAGATATAAATTAACAAGAGAACTTGTAAATGATTGGACTGCGCTGTCATTTTCTAGAGCTGATTCAATTACAGTGAAAACACTCTTTCAGACAGGTGACACTTTGTGTGCCAGCTTCTAGCTGATCCTGCACTGTCAAAGTTGAATGTCTCATGCTAGCAAAAACCTTTAAAGCTCAGCAACTTACTGTATAATTGGTTCACTAACCGTCTGAGTTTTCTATCCTGTACATTGTTCACGGAGCTTGATAGCAATGATGGAGACACTTGTGAAATCTTTTCATTGCCAGAAAGGTATGACTAGAGTAAAACGAGTGAAGTTTACCATGTTTGCTTTCTGTCTTTAAAAGACTCCAATACTGTTCCTTCAAGTTTAAGAATAAAGTGTGTTTAGAAGGACCTTTCTGAGTATTCTTTGTGCAACCCTAGACCCAAAATGCAACAGAATATAGTGTCTGGAAAGAAAAAAATAAAGGAATACATTTATTATCAGTTATACAAGAGTAAGAAAATGTATTGAGATTAGGTGAAAAATGATGAAGAGAAAATTAGAAAAGAACACACAGCAGAGAAATATCAAACATTTAGTAGAGGAAAACATTTTTTCTTTAGGAAAGGAAGAAACAGGAAAGTGTCACATATGGATGATAAGCTTTATTGGTGCATTTAGTACTAGAGAATGAAAAAACTACATTTCTAAACACACTTGCAGTCTTAAAACTAGGAAGACAAAAACCTGAATGCCAGTTTTCAGCAAATCCAAAACAGGAAAGTAAACGTAAAATCACTGAAAAATCATTAGCTTAAACCAAAAAAAATCTTTATTTTACTCAAATTCCAATTCTTTATTAACCCTCAGAACTTCAGCACTCCCTTGAATCAGACTTTCCAGACAATGAAATGAAATGACAAGAAGTACATAAACACAAAATGGCCATCACAACATCATTCGCTGTGCATGTTCTTGCCATAATAACATCGATTATCTGCTGTGTGCTATCTCTTTTCAAAAGAACAGGAGCACAGAATGGTTCTCAGGCATCAGCTCTGTGGTCAGCAATAGCCTATCAGGAGAACACTGCACATGCTCTAGAATGTCAAGCAATGGCGACTCTGAGGCTCTGGAGGTGAACATTCTGTAACCTGTCTTTCTAGGAACTCAGAAATGACAGGAAAATCAGAAACCATGGCATTCTGGGATATGTTTCTCAGCAGTAGATGGCTCTGAATTCAACTCCTCTGAGACAGGTAAATAAGAAACAACAGAAGAGGCACACAACGTTTTATGACAAAAATGACAAGTGGTTTTCACTAGAGCACATAAAGTATTCTTTCCAACCCATCCATGTAAAATACACACGCAAGGCTAAGAAAGATCAGCAGTGATCACAACTGAACCAATCACTTTACAGTGGTTCTATGGTTCTGGCTTACCTTTGTCACAATTCACTCCATAATAGCCTGGTGGGCAAATGCACATGCCTGGGCTAACACACAATCCACCATTCAGACATCGTGGAGCACACAGAGCTGTAAAATATGAAAGATGCATGCTTATAAAAAGAATAAAATTGTGCAGCTGTATAAGGTAATACCAACTATAAAGTATACACAAAATTAAAATATTAATGTGACAAATCTGGCTTGTGGTGTACAGAAATACTTCATCTTAATATGACAATACTTACAAATTAGCAGTTACATATTGACCTCTTTCTTCCCTGTAACATTGTATAAATCAAACTGAAACCAAATGCTTGACATAAACTTGAACAGAGCATTTCATACTGAAATCTCTGCAGCCATGCTAGCTTTAGCAGTTTTTACTCCTTTCACACAAATACAATTTTTTCACTAGCTACTTCTGTTCTCCCAAGAGAGAAGTGAGTGTCCAGTGTGTAAATCTAAGCCATGTTTATAAGCAAACAACTGCCAAATCTAAGCAATTTTATAAGAAAACAACTGCCAGTGTGTTTCCTCCAACATTAATCAATATTACAAATTAATGAACTGTTTTGTTTGGGTTTGGTTACATTTCATCATTGCAGTCTAGGCAATGATAGAACTTTAGAGTAATCGTAAAAACACAGCAAAGGCAATGATGCAGACAATCAGTCACTACACTAATTGTACCAAAACGACACTGTTTACTACACCAACAAAACAGTGACACAACCCCCTCAAAACTATACAATGAATTATACAGTACAGTAATCCCTCGCTATATCGCGCTTCGCCTTTCGCGGCTTCACTCCATCGCGGATTTTATATGTAAGCATATTTAAATATATATCGCGGATTTTTCGCTGCTTCGCGGGTTTCTGCGGACAATGGGTCTTTTAATTTCTTGTACATGCTTCCTCAGTTGGTTTGCCCAGTTGATTTCATACAAGGGACGCTATTGGCAGATGGCTGAGAAGCTACCCAGCTTACTTTTCTCTGTCTCTTGCGCTGACTTTCTCTGATCCTGACGTAGCGGGATTGAGCAGGGGGGCTGTTCGCACACCTAGACGATACGGACGCTCGTCTAAAAATGCTGAAAGATTATCTTCACGTTGCTATCTTTTGTGCAGCTTCCTGAAAAGACATGCTGCACGGTGCTTCGCATACTTAAAAGCACGAAGGGCACGTATTGATTTTTTTATCTGTCTCTCTCTCTCTCTCTCTGCTCCTGACGGAGGGGGTGTGAGCTGCCGCCTTCAACAGCTTTGTGCCGCGGTGCTTCGCATACTTAAAAGCCAAACAGTCCTATTGATTTGTTTGCTCCTTTGAGAGGAAGATATGTTTGCATTCTTTTAATTGTGAGACGGAACTGTCATCTCTGTCTTGTCATGGAGCACAGTTTAAACTTTTGAAAAAGAGACAAATGTTTGTTTGCAGTTTTTGAATAACGTTCCTGTCTCTCTACAACCTCCTGTGTTTCTGCGCAAATCTGTGACCCAAGCATGACAATATAAAAAATAACCATATAAACATATGGTTTCTACTTTGCGGATTTTCTTATTTCGCGGGTGGCTCTGGAACGCATTCCCCGTGATGGAGGAGGGATTACTGTAATGCACAAGTTACAGCATGATATTACTGGCAAGAAATATGTTCTTTCAAGACAAAGAATAAACAATCTGCATGCAGAACTTTGCCAAGCCATTTGCAAATCTTTCTAAAAACAGAACTCACTAAATCCTAGAAATGGAAGCATGCACTTGACTCATGTTCTTTATAAAAATAATCAGCCATCTAAAGGACAATTTGTCATATGAAAATGGTACAAATGGTCCAATTCTACTTGTTGGCACAAGTTTTTGCTGGCTACATTTACTTATAACCATAAATTCTTTGTGTGTCGAGGAAAGGGCATAAAAATACACCGATAGTGAACAGTTTTCTATAATGTGCTACCTCTACCCAGATTGTCTGAATGTTTTTAAATCATTTTTCAAACAATGTATTTCCATGAGATCATGGGTCACCTTCATGCTCATCTTTTCAAGTACTATTGTAAACCTGTAACCTTGTTAAGAGTTGGTTGATTTCTACCACTTGATGCTACAAAGTTGGGGCAGAGTTTACTGAAGATGGTGAGCAAACATAAGCTAAAGTATCTGGAAAAAATAAAATCCATTTCTAGGTATCAATCAAAAATTTGGCATATTTCAGTATGATGTATTATTTAGAGCTTGTTTCACTTAAGGAAGTTCTACTGAATGGATGGATTGATCTTTGCAAAAGATATATTCAATTACTGATTTATGAAATGCACTTACTAAAATTTTCCTTTATATTTGGATTTAAGTTTATTTATTATATTGCAGGGTGGCTGACTGGAATAGCAGTTAATAATGCTACCTCACAGCTTCAGTATCACGGGTTCAAATCACAGCCTGTTTACTGTCTGTTCCAATGTCTCTGCAGTATTTTATTACAGGTACTCATGATCTCTAAAGTAAAGGATGTTAGGTAAGCGGGAGATTCAAATTGGCCTGTTGTGAGTGTGAATGTGTTTGTGAATGTGCGCTGAAATGGACTGTGACATTTTGGAACTCTGATTAGTTCTTCTATTGTACACCTCCAGATATTTTAATTCAGATCCATTACTGTTTGGGCAGGGAGCTTTGTGTATTTTCTCAGTGCATTCAGGTTTCTTTCAATAATTTAAAGATTTACAGGTTTGATCAGAGATATCCAAAAGGCAGCTTGCAAACTACTGGTAAGTCACATACCAGTAATAAGTAGTTCACTAAATAGTCTCAAAATAATCCAAAAACGTGTATGAAAAAAAGCCCCAGGCTATGTTCGAATTTGTACATTAACTATCATAAATTGAATCACATTTTGTTTCAAGCATCTTATATAAAAAGTGAGCTGTGAATTTATTTGTCTGCCTATTCCACACAAGTATCTGGAGCTATAGCTAGCATTCAATTACGGGACATTCTTGCATTAGACTGACAGTTAATGTTCAATTTTCAAAATGGTGCTCTTGAAATTTCTTGATGAAAGCTGGCTATCCTTTGCCAAGCCACAATTTACATACAAATTAAACCTAGTCTTGTGTCATTGAAGAGAAAACAGAACATACTATTTTTATCAAGAGTAGGAGTACAAGTATTTCTTCACAAGTTTTAAAAGGCAAGTGTGTGGGCCTAATATGTAGAGTCTGAACTGCAGTCTGGAAAAGTTGTAATTTCAAGCGGCACTTTACCACAGTTCACAAGAACTTTGATGTGATTTCCCTGCTGGCCGCCTCCTGGAATTTGAGAAGGTAAGCAAACTAAAAGCAGGATTAAAAAGGCAGCAATCATCATTCATGAAACCAGCCAAGAAATCCAAAGCTGCAACCCGAAGCATCCTTTAAAGTGGCACATAATCTAGCAAAGAATAAAAAACCTTTTACAGATAGCGGATATATTATGAATGCAATGATTCTCGTGACTAAGTTTTTATTCCAATTTCACAAAAAAGGGACTAAAATAATGTCCTCTTAATCAGAGATGCACTTCAAACACCATACAGAGAAGAGTTTCTGCTCTGTCATTAGATGCAAAGAAGCAGCTGTGGAAAGGTAATGGCACTTGCAAATGTTTTTTGATTTAGTGTAAGGAATCAGTGGACACAGGTGAAAATGCTCAAGTGGCAGTTTTCATTAGAATAATTTTTTGCAGATTTGTCTGTGAAAGGGGAATTGATACTGATATCTGATACTGTTACATTTAAAAACAACCACTAAATGTGATGACATGTACAATTCATTAAAGAATTACTTTGTTGAAAAGAATGGGCCTTTAGAATAATGAGTGTTGTTAACAACAGATGGATGCCCAGCTATGACAAGAAGGCATAATGGCTTCACTGTACCCTGCAAAGCAGACCTTAAATTTCCTTGTTTTTTCCATCTATATTTGTATTATCCACCAGTAGGCTATCTGTGCCAAATTCATGATTTGACCGTGTTATGACATCTGTCTTCAGGATGATAAATTCCATTCTGACAAATGCCAAACCACACAGAAGTTTCTAGGTGTTTCTGGAAAAACTCTCTTTAAAATACAATGACCTTTTACTTCACATAGAAATTCAATGGCTGTGCAGAGGAAATATCCTGCATTGTTTTTATTAACCACTTTCATCTGAGATTAAGGCTTTTATAGAATCGAGACATGAGGATACCACACTGCAGCCTGACACTACAACTTCTACTGGTGTTGGCCTTTCTAACAGATGTGACAGAAAATTAAACAGCCAGAACTGTGAAAGCTTGCAAGGCAGGACTGGGCTTTTTTTTCTCCAGCAAGTGCAGAAATGGAAAGGGATATACTTTCTATCTGTGCAAAAAATTCTTAAAGAAAATAGAGCCACATCTGGGGCCCTACACATTCATAAGTATAATTAGGCTAGGCCAGGAAAGAACTTGAGGGCTTTGTGCATCTGGAATCATGTGCTACATTCATTTCAAACCCCTTTATGGAGGTGACATTTCTGAGTAAATGATTGTGGTGTTTAAGCTCAGTGTTGCCTTACAGGTGGAAGTTTTCAGTCTGTGACATCCGGTAAAAATTGTATCAGTCTGTTGCTGTTGGAGCCTTGTTAGTGCACAGAAGCATCCCAGCATTAGGACAGTAGTCATGAAGGTGATTACACTATTTGGCCCAACATATATCTGTGAGCCTACCTTTTTCTAACACAAACTTCATCATGCTGATGTTCTGAACTCTTCTCAGTGATTAGCACCTAAAATGACTACCTCAGGTTAATCTATCAGGATACTACATACCAAATTCCAAATACCCTGTTCATTGTCTGGTGCATGCGTTTAACATATTCACAATTGGAGGGATAGATTGCGACTTGCTTTTTCTTTCTAGACTAGCTCTAATACTACTGTGTTGAGACTGACAAGTGTCAGTGAAATGTCCTGTGTATAGACTAGCATCCCATACTCAGTGTTGGTTTCAGCCTTGTGCTAAATGTTGAAAGGATAAATTCTACTTCTGAAAAGGAATATACGGCTTCATAAACTGGTTGGATGGATGCATGACCAAAATCTCTTTGTGTTCTTGTTTTCATAATATTTTGAATAATGTAATTTTTATTCTACTTTATTATAAACTAGACAAAGAGCCCGTTTCGACAATGTAAGATGAAACGGGCACGAGTTTGTGTCAGCAGTGTATGAAGAACAAATGATAAGTAACGAAGAAGTTGTTTTGTAATGATTGTAGTCCGCTTTACTCATTACTGTACAGGCTTGTACTGGTAGTTGATGAATTTTCCAGGCCTATAGTATAATATTGAATGATGAATGTTCCAGTACAATATGGAATAGTAATAAGTATAAGCACCACAAACCTGATATAGGTTGTATTGGAATGAATGCGTAATTGAATCAGAATGCATAATTAGGCCTCAAACTGTAGTCGAAATCACCTTTCAGGCCTCTAGAGCTTTAATCGAAGTCGCCTTTCTCTTTAAATTTTTGCGGCCGTAAATCCGCCGTCTACCGCGATGTTGGGGTTGGATGTCGGTCTCGTAAGGTTTATCGGGCAGCTGCGCATTCGGCTTCGGACGGACATGAGTGAGTGAGTGAGGAGGCAGGCGAATTATGTATTAAGATTGTTATACACTAAAATAATTAATTTTACTGTATAAGTTGCTTGGCTGCATATCCCTATTTTCAATTGCTACAGTATAGTATAATAAGCAAGAAAAAGAGAACAAGAGACCAAGTTGAATACATTTTCATCCTTTTTCAAACTTTTTTTACTTTCCCTATAAACACTGTATTTACACACAAATTTTCAGGGAAAGTATTGAGACTAGGTGAAAGTTTTGACTTGAATTTTACATATTTACACATTTTATGCATCGCTGAACAAAATCTGACCACTTTTAGAGTGATTCCTCTTTGTCACAATGTAAACCCATGGACATGAATACTCAAAAATAATATCAATCCACAATGTAAAATGCTAGAAGCCTATTGCTTTTCAGTAAAGTTTCTCCAGTACATTTTCTTCTACAGAGATAATTTGCATTTTTTACGCATATTAGTGTCTCATGTGCAGCGTAACTTACAATGAAGAAGTATATGTTTTTTTTTCTGAAGATATGTTTCTTCTATTTCAATTCAATTAATATCATCCTTCAAAATGTACTAATAATTTGAAACGTAGATCATTACTCATATTTACATGATTATTCAATTTCAGTAATTATGTTACATGATTTACAATATGATACAGATCAAGATAAAAATTTTGAGTTTCTATAGCTACAGATGAAAACTATTTTGTAAGCATATCATTACATAATGCTAACACAAAGAAAATGTCATGCACTTCTATATTAATAATACCTTTTTATCACACTTCTTACATAAAAAACACATACGATTGGATTATACTACCAGTATAACCAGGGCAAAGTTTACTTAATTTTTAATGCTGTTGACAAGTTGTTTGTTGTTTTCATTACCTTTTTCACAGTGTGGACCATAAAACCCATCTGGACATTCACATACATGCCTTTCATTGCAGAATCCCCCATTTCGGCATCCACCTGGACATTTGGCTTTAAATTAAAGAAAAATGTAACTTTAATAAGAAGTTAAATTTTTGTAAACAAAAAAAAACTTTCAAATTTTCAATGCAGACTGGGTTGTTAGTAACTTCTAAAAGAGCATTTATTTGTGTATCTGCACACCTTCTAACCCCTTTCCAAAAATGAAATAGTATGTTAGCATGTTAATAAAGGCTTGCTGCTTATGTCTAAAACAGTTGGTAAAGATCACACATCATATATTGACTTCTGCTAATGGTCATGTCATACACAATGTAATTTCTTTGATATTTGGGTTGGTCAAGATGATTATATTGTTCCACATAACTTTCTTTTGCCTTAAGTGAGTAAGCATTGTAAAACTAAACAGTGTATAGTTCAGTAAGAAAGTGAGCTCTCACCATGTCAGGCATGATAATTGTCACTACCAGTTAATGCAAGATTGAATTTTATACACTCCTAGTGCATTTGGTATGGTGCAGGGGGGTCACAAATAAGATTTTTGAAAGAGGATATGATTTTCAATATTCAGCACAACAGAGTGATGATTTCAAGGCATATAAACTGTAGGTAGGATTAGAAAAAAATGTCAAAAGGAAAAAAATAGCATGTAGCCTTAACAAACTGAGAATCACAGATGCAAATATTCTGTGATCCTCATATAGAACACATGAAATCGAAAAGCTATTTTTTCAGCAGTTCAGGTTCAGGAAATATTACATAGTATTAAAAATAATTCCTCTCCCTTCTTGATTCAAGGTTAATCTTGTCCCTGTTCCTTTATAAACTGACAAAACAATTTTTGCATTTCAGCCCCGATTCTGTAGTATTCCTTGTTTACTGCCATTCATTTTCAGCACTTGTTCCTGCACTGAGGCACACCAAGGCAGTCATGTGGGGAAGCAGTGACCAGGCCATTTTCAGAATTCTAATAAGAGGGCATCTTCATTGTCCGGTATGCAAACTAGCATGTTCCCATTAAACTAGCACGCACCATTGAACTCTGCAATATAGCAGTGATAAACAAAAAACTTGATGGAATTTAGGCTGAGAATCCTGAATTGTTACTAAAGTCAGTACTAACGGGACTGTGTAAAATCTTAAATGTCCAATTAAAAATGTTTTCAATGTATGTTCTACAGGTATGAAATCATATCCCTGAAATGTCAAGGTTAAAATTAAAGTTGTAATTTTTCATTCTGCAAATATTTAGGTTGCATGTAGCACTGAAGTGCCACATAAAATTACTGGCAAAGCTCAAGTAAACTGTATAAACCAAAAGTATCCTAGTAAGCATTTGAATTAAATTTATAGTATACAAGAAATAAGCTCTATATGGCTTATCTCTCACCAAAAACGTCCAATTAAAAGCTCTGACCATAAAACTACTTTGACAATGGAGTATCTATATATATAATTCACTAAGTCCATGGCAAGCAAGACGCATGCAAGACAGAGCCAAGACGCACGCAAGACAGAGCCATGCCCAACAACTCACAGAGCCCCGCCCACCAACAATTCACTAAGCAGCTGACCATGGCACGCAAGACAGAGACAATGGGATACGCACGAAAGACCCATGCCCGCCAACTCACAGAGCCCCGCCCACCAACTCTAAGACCATGGGATACGCACGACAGAGCCCCACCCGCCACTCTAACCCTCATCCTGAGTCCATCCTTGCTCTCGAGGCACGCAGCACCTCACCAAACACCGCCTCAGTCCCTTTTGTCTCTGCTACAGTCCACATGCACCTCTGAGCCACGTTGACTTTTCATTGTTCTTTTCAGTTCCGGCTGCATGCATGTACTTACCCTGACGACAAATATGACAGCTCTTCCTCACGAACAAGATTTCGCAAGACGGGAAAAACGGAACACCTGCAACATTACCTTCACATTGTTTTCCTTTTATTTCTGATCCCGTTCAACAACTATATGGCGACATTGACTTCTCAACTGGTGAACTTCAGAACAACTCAGTACGCGAGCTATATTAAGCATCACTAATGAAGACTCGCTACACCGTAATGAACAAGTACTGGAACATATCCCTACTGTTGAAGTAACTTTAACCAGCGTTTGCCCCCCATCGTCACAGACGATCCCGCAGATCAAGTTTTCATTCCCCGAAGAATTTCTTAACAGTCTTACTCCCACTGGTATGCCTCCGCATAAACTCAAAATTAAAATAGGTTCCAGTCGTCATGCTTCTCAGAAACCGTCCATGGCAAGCAAGACGCATGCAAGACAGAGCCACGCCCCGCCCAACTCACAGGGCCCTGCCCACCAACAATAATTCACTAAGCAGCTGTGCGCAATGATGATTTCTCTCTGTGCATTCCCTGTGCAGCGAAGCGAGCCAGAGAGAGAGAGAGTGCGACTCACACAGGCGCACAAGAGAGACACAGACACACACACCACACACACACAGGCAGCGCGAGACACACACACACACACTGGCGCACGAGAGAGACACACACATACAGGCGCTTGAGAGAGACACACACACATACAGGCGCGTGAGAGAGACACCACACACACACACAGGTGCGAGAGAGACACATACACACAGGCACGCGAGAGAGAGAGAGACACACACACAGGCGCGCGAGAGAGAGAGACACACGTGCGCGCGCGGAGAGGGGGGGCTTGGACACATAAGGCAGAGGAAGGCAGTTAAAGAATGCACCGGGCTTGATTTTGTTTTCACTTCTGTTTACAGCGATCGGTTCGTAGCGTGCATTGTTGCAATGTTACTTTTCTTGATGGTTTATTACATTACGGATGTTTCAATGTTCATTTTTTTCCCTGTGCTTAAAACTCATTAAAAAAGTGTTTCTCAACTGAACAACTCAGTATGCAAGCTATATTAAGCGTCACCAACGAAGACTCGCTACACCTTAATGAACAAGTACTGAAACTTATCCCTATCGACGAAGTAACTTTTCACCAGCGTTGCCTCCAACGTCACAGACGATCCGCAGATCAAGTATCATTCCCCGAAGAATTTCTTAACAGTCTTACTCCCACTGGCATTGCCTCCGCATAAACTCAAACTTAAAATTGGTTCAGTCGTCAAGCTTCTCAGAAACCTCATGCCAGCAAGAAGTCTCTGTAAAGGCACTAGACTGACTGTTACCAGCATTCACCGCAATGTACTGAGAGTGTAAAACAATCGCAGCTGCTACCTCACAAACTGTCCATATTCCCCGGATTTCCCTGACCCCATCAGATTCAAAATTTGCCTTTAACTTTTACACGCAGACAATTTCCTGTTAGATTGGCCTTTGCAATGACAATTAATAAGGCGCAGGGACAAACTTTCAAAAGATATGCCTGTATCTGCCAAAAACCAGTTTTCAGTCTCGGACAATTGTATGTTGCTCTCTCCAGAGTTCCATCTTTTCATCCACTCACAGTCGTATCCTCAAACCCACCCCATTTGGACAACTGTGTTGTTCAGGAAGTGTTCACCCATCAATAAACAATTATGCGGGCGTATGCTACGCCGCGGGTTGGCAGTTTATTATACTTATTAGATATACTCCAAACAAAACAAAGATAAAACAAGGAAAGACCACTATACAGCCCAGATCAAAAGTATAGTGATGAGATCATGTAGAACTGGAAACATGTGCTTCTTCTAATTACCACATATCTGAAATGTAAAATTTGTTAAAGTATCTCTTCAACCATACAAAGCATTTTTTGGTTTGCAGTGGAATGAAACAAGAAAGCCACGAAAAAAAACTAAATTCTTGATTATTCTGCAAAGACATTCCAAAAGGGCCATACAAAATTATTAGAATTACTTTAGAAGTTAAGAGAAATATTTGTCTTATAGTTGATTATAGTAATAGTAATATTCAAATGAACTAATGTCTTTTAATGATTATTACAGGGATCTTAAATCTTGTAAACACAACAAGCCAGTTTATACAGAGAAAAGAGATCACTGAACTGTTTTGCATCACACTATATATTGCCAAAGAGAAGGAAAAGCAGAGAGATGTCTCTAGAGGAGTTAAAACAGATAATATAAGCCAAGCATGATCAAAGTAAAGGTGAGAAAACCATCTCTGATGAGCATGATGTTCCTGTGACCGCTGCTGCCAATATGATGAAGAGTTTTAAGATCCGTGTGACTGTAGCTTAAATCTCTGTACGTGGCTGCACAAAGAAAATTGACCCAAGATTAAACATAAAGATTGTTCAAATGGTGAGCAAGAACCTAAGAAAAATTCACAACAGGCCCAAGCTGACTTCCAAGCTCATGGGCGCAATAGTTTCAGGTCATACAATCCTTCGCTATCCAGATGATAAAGAGGCCTCCTGTGGTAGAAGACCTAGAAAGATCCCACTTCCAAGAGTGAAACACAGACAAGCTCTGGTGTTTGCTGCAATGCCACGTTGACAAGCTGCAGTTCTTCAGAGAAAATGTTCTTTGTATAGACCAAAACAAAATGAGAGCTTTTTGGTAAATCACACCCACTTCTGTGTTCACAGTAAAAAACAAAGCCTTTCTAGAAAAACCATCCCTATTTAAAGTATAAAGGAGGACTCAATGATGTCTTGAGATTTCTTTGCTGCCCTCTTTGAATCTGTGCAGGACACAAAAAAAATCTGAACACTATCAGGGCATTTTGGGTTGAACCATACAAGAGCCCCAGTGTCAGAAAGCTGCATTTTTGTCCACAGTTTTCGCAAGTGTTCTAGGCTGGATAACAGCCCAAAATATACCTAAAAAAAAACACCAAGAATGGAGTAGAAGAAAAATTTGGCCTTTTCGAAGAGGCCTGCTATGAGCTCTGATCTGAATCCAGTTGAATAACTGTGGATAGAGTTGAAAGTTGCAGTTTTGAGAAGGTGCCCATCAAACCTGAGAGAACTGAAAAACATTAGTCCACACAACCAGCCAACAAGTGAAGAACACTCACTCCAAGCAACAAAAAAACTTCATGGCAATTATTGTCTCCAAAGGCATGTCTGGCTATCAGCTTTCAATAGTATTGCTTGCAGTGGTTAATGGGGGTCTTTAGAAGTACAAAAACTAAAAAAATGCATCAATACCTTTTTCTGAATGAAATGTTAAGAGTTAAAACAACATCTTTATTTGCAGTGCAGTTATTTAGGAAAGGTTAAGGAAGTACAGGAGCACAAACATGCATACTCATGAAATGATTAAAAATGGATCAAAGGAGCAAGTTCGGAGCACACTAAGTCAGCAGGCATGCAATCTAGACATTAGGATATCTAAAGTTACTCTTCATATTTCACAATTGTGTTTTATAATCTTTCTAGTATGACTGCAGTAATAATTTTAAGGCAAAATGACTCAACTCTAAATTCATCACAGCATCAATGCTGCAAGTAATAACATTGTTCCGATGAACAGCACACTCTCGTTTTGAATTATACAAAAATGAGGGTCCAATTGCACACACCCATACACAGGTAAGGTGTCTTGATGTTGGTAAAAATAAACATGTTGTGTGCTTTCCAAAATAACATCCATTCTCCTCAGTACATCAAAGTGAGGTTAAAAAAACAACATAGAGACAACCTTCAG
Organism: Erpetoichthys calabaricus; assembly: GCF_900747795.2. NCBI lineage: Eukaryota > Metazoa > Chordata > Cladistia > Polypteriformes > Polypteridae > Erpetoichthys > Erpetoichthys calabaricus. The sequence goes on from NC_041394.2 coordinate 145,932,875, forward strand.
CGCTTCAAAATGTACCTCTCTCTATATGTTTTGACTGCTGTTATTCTATAACTATTTATCAGCAATCATTGATTAATTCAAGCTGCACAAAATGTTAGTCATACACATTAATGGTTCAGGCCACAATAATATTCAATGGAGTGATTCTGAAATCACCAATAAGTAAGCTACTAGGTTATATGGTGGATGAGGTTCACAATGGTAAGCCATTGCTTTTGCTGTATCTTGCATGGTTCCATGAAGTTTTATGCAATCATTTATGGACACAGTATCCCTAGATACTCTTGGTAATAAAATTTCTTGCGTGCCAAGGAGATACAGTGTTGTTAGAATAGGCATGTTTGTTTGGTGTTGTTCTTACACTAACTGAAATCTTGCTTTCCTGTTTTGGCTGATGCATGATGAAGTGGGAGGTATTTGGATAATATATTTGTTTGAGGGGACTGGAATTCTGATGATATTTATGTTCACATTATTATATGACTACAACTCAAAATGAGTTAATTCCTTGAACTGACTTTATGGACAGCAAAAAAAAAGTTACTTTGAGAGTCAGGTATTTCAGAGATATGTTGCCATGGGTTGTGTAAGCCTTTGTAACACCAGAGATAACTAAATCATGAGTAGGCCGATCACTTCATTATAAGGGCCTATGATAGATCAGTCATTCATTTTTGGAATCAGATTATTAAAATATGACTGAAATGCATCCTAACAATGCTGGGTGCTAAAACCAGAAAGAGCAGAGCAGTCTACATGTGCCTAGAATATGCAAAGTTGACCCTGTTCACTTGTTATGAAGAAACTGTTTACTGTGCTTCATTGCATATATGGCATTGGCTGTCTTAAAAGATAACAGAGATGTTTTTGTATTTTATCATGGTAACAAACAAGTCCACTTGCTGAGAAAACTATTCTTGAAATATTGTTGTCAGCATTATTTATTGATTACCTGTGACAGGGGGTTTCTGCTTAAAATATGTATTATATTTCAGGTAGGTACTTTAAATGATAGTTGGGGTAATTGTGTTCTTTTTTACTTGACGTCATGTTTTACATCTGTAACACAAGTGAACTAAGAGGTGAGGATTTTGTACCTTCCTAGACTCACTTCAGTTTAAATTTTTGTGAATTATGTTATGTCTACACTTATGCCCTCAACATCCTTGAGAATTATAAAACAAATAGGCTACGCTGTTTGGTACTCATTACAGTTCAGCATTACAAATATTTTTCTCTACATGTAAGAACCATTTGCTAGTTATTTTTGTTATGTTAAATTAATAGAAGTATTTTCTACTTATGTTAAAATATTTGCCTATATATTAATGCATAATCTATAGGAGATTCTATTATAACCCCCCACATGCTATATTGAAATAGAATATTCTTACTTTTCCGTCTAACTACAGACTAGACTTAATTTATGATCTACCTTGCATTAAGTAATGCAGGGAAGGCAAATAGTTTCAAACCATGCCCTTTTGAATTGCAATGTGTCCCTACTGAATGTGCAGTGCCATACGTAGAGAACATACTAAATGTATTAAATAAAGCTTATATAAGTTTGTCATAGAAAAATAACACAACTGTTAGGTATACAAAGCGACTGAAGTTTAACAAGGAAAAGCTAAGTTTGTAAAAGTAACATTTTTCTTTTTTTGCCTTTCATTCTGCATATGTAGTAACCTTTCATCTTTATTTTTGTGTAAACTGTTTTGCTTTGAACCTTCACTAAACCTTTAAATGAAACTTTATTGGACTGAGAAATTTCTTTTGTAGGCTTTTGACTCATGCTTATCCTACCTTACCACCTCTGTTACTGCTCCAAAGATCCTGGAAAAGATCACAAATACACTCTCACCTGATCTCGGAACCTTTTGAAGAAGTGCTTTTCAGCAAGTCAGTCCAACATGAAAGGCTACAGTCTTGAACACCTTGTAAATAATGTACATGTCTTTATGTTTCTATTACAGTGTTACTATGGATTTCACATATTTTCTTCAATGCTTCTCGAGGTGGTTTGTTTGTCCTGTGGTATATCCACCCAGCTACTTCCTCTGACATCTTACTTTAGATGCCAAAATGCATAGACAATTTGGACTTGTAGGAAGAAACATATAAATTGGAAGACGATTTTATGACAAGGACAGCTTTATGATAAACTGGAAATTGGACAGGAATGGTTTGTTTAGATCATCAGGCCATTTCTAGTTCAACACCAGCCTCTCTTGCCACATTTATAGGTGCTCAAAACTATAAGCATCATCAATTCGAAAATACAATGTGTGGGCTATAGTGAGACAGCAGGTCTAAGACATCTCAACCCCGAAGTCCCTCCTCCCATCCCACCCATCTCCCAAAGTGTCAAAGGTCACTATTTTAGGTCCATAATAGTTATTCAGCATGTTGTAGCATCTCTGTTGATGCTAAAAATAAGGTGCTCCATATTGGTAAATACACAAGATGAAAAAGCTGGAATTTCAAGTTATGATACAGAATTAGAGCTCATAAAATATTGTTTAGGTTTTAAGATACTGGACTTTGAAGCAAATGTCAATCAAATGAACTTTTCAGCAATTTTCCCACTTTATTATTGCATTCTACCACAATGAGAGTTATTGAAAAGACACTCAATTTCAATGTGCACACATGATAAAAGGAAAAATATGTTCCAAGAAAGCAAACTGTTAATTTTTTTTTTGCTCTTTCATTGGTGTCTCCATTTTGGGGTGTAGGACACAACATGTTCCTGAGGAACCTGAGGCAAGCTATAAAGCGCCTAATGTTGGCTTAGCTCCACTATAAAAGAGGAATAGACACATAACAAACATCTGAACTTTAATTAACAAAGACAAGATTTTGGCAAGAAATTTAACAGTCAAGGAAAGAAAAAATGTTTATGGAAAGGAATTCTGGCTATAAATTTTATTTTAAGTAATTATAAATTTGACTTTGGAGTTAGTAGTAATAAGATCTTGAAATATAATGCTGACTCATGTGTATCGAATTCTGCTTACTCCTTGTTCCCTCCTTAACAAAATATCTTTAATAGAAAAATATAAAACATCTTCTATTGCACTACAGCCTGTCCTACAGAACATGTTGAGATGTACATAGAGGAGATGCAATCTTTAAGTAGGATACATTTTTCAGCTTTCAGTAAGAAACCTGTACGGCATGTAGACAAGAACTTTTTAAGAAAGTATGTCTTTATCTTGATTGGAAGGAATCTTTTTTCACATTACTTCACATTCATGAAAGAGAAATCTGAATACTGCATCTTGATTTTTATTGTGGAAGCAACTGATAAACTTTAAACCTTACACGAGGAAGAGCAACAAGACTAAGGACAAACAAGTACATGGAGTATTTGGTGATAAATCAAGTGAAGTGGCTTTTAGCAGTATGTCTGCTGGAAGTCAACATGATGAGGGAAAGTCAGCAAGTCATTTGCCCATTTCATTTGTGATAAACTGGGGCATGTCAACACTTACTACATATAACCTTCTTTTAGAGTTTCAAACGAACATAGGAATTTATCTTCTGGATTCAGATTGGATTTACATTCTATTGTCAGAACTGATGTGGTTGGCCTGGTGCTAGAAGAGGTGTAAATAATGTAGGCTCTACTAAATTCCAAGAAGAGTGAAGAAATGTATATGGAAGGTATAGATAAGAGACAGACAGAAAGAGAGAGGTAAGGGCAGGGGGGAATGCTCTTGCTAGCTGGAGCTAGTTTTTCGGGAATACACCAGGGCAAAATGAAGAAGCTGAATATAGAAGAAAAATAAAATCATGTGCAGAGGAATAAGGACCATAGCACACAATAAATATCTCCTCTCATCTGTACCACAGTAAGGAAAAGTAATCATGAGGTACAGCTATATCTGATATAAATTAATAGCTGTGCCCTGTAAATACTCATGAATGAAATCAGAATGAGTACATGTAGAAACCCTTTGAGAAAAATGGAAGCTTGTCATCCTTTTTATTTAAAACACATATCATGTTATTTTAAAAGATTAGGAATCTGAATACTGAGAGTTAACAATGCCATACACCGTGACTTTATCCCCTTACATTTGTTTTAGTTATTTTATTATAAATTATTTCAAACTAAGCCATTTGTTATTTTTAACCTAAATGGTGTGTTAATTTATTTACATATTCAATGGCTTTTGGTACTAACTCCTTTTACCCTGCATGTGACAATTTACAATTGAAGAAGCTGATTGTTATACACTGCTTTCCAGGACTTTCTTTCAACTATATTAGAGACTGTATATCAAAAATTGTGTTTTTTTAATTTTCTGCTATCCTCATCTCAGTATTTTTTGAAGCAGAGCTGCTCAACATTTCTTAGTACTTAGTTTTTCTCTCTCCATATATTTTATGGAAACAAAAATTTAATTAAGATCAGTTAGCTTGTTGTCTGTTAGTATTCTAGTCATTAGCATCTCATTGTTAATTGACAGATGGTTAAGACCAAAAGAAGCAATTAAAGGCTCTGAATCCAGCTGTTTAAGAAGAAAAGAATCAATTAAGGGTTATAAATCTTAACAAGGGACAGAACCAAAGTAAGCAGTACTAATTAGTTTTCACTTAAGAAGTGACTGGAGTGAAAACCCATTGCCACTTTAGCCCACCAGAAGCAGTTTTTGACACCCATGCGTTATAGTGAGCAGAAAAATGTAGCTAAGTTACTTCTGTTTGTTCAGGAAGCATTAACAGACTACAAGTACAAAACACAACCACCAGAATCTTGACTCAGTCTGTTACATTTTCAATAGTTCAACTACAGCAGCATTCTCTCACATACAGAATCACAGAGTTTCAAGACCAGTACCCCAGAATGCTTTTCTACATAGCTTACTCACAAACATCCACTGAGTAATATTCATTTTGTTTTAATGTTTGCTACTCAAAGAAACCCTTTTTTAACGATCCTCTTAAGTGAAAACCGGAGACACCATTTTTTCTCTTACACTTAATATTATATTGACATTTATTCTGTAACTGTCTATACCTCATTTTTCTGTGCTCTCATTGATTCAAATTATTTCCTTGTTTAAACAATTTCTAATTGTATGTTTTCAGTATTCCTGATGTCAGGTCTTTGTTTCAAGTTCCATCTAGTTATCACTGTTTCACCATTTATTTCTAAATCTATTTAAGTTTCAGTTGCAATATTGAGTAATTCAGTATTCTCATAGTATTGCAATCTTTTTTTGCCGTTTAATGTATGTTGTGGTTGCTGTACACTGTTTATGGAAGTTCCTAAAATAAGAAATGCTTATATATATATTGCATTACCTCTTTGGCAGGTTTTGAAGAAAATGGCATTGTGTGGAGTTCTAAGGATAACATTCCCTTCTTCATCCATTATAATCACTGTAACTTCAAAAGCAGCCACACCATCTTGATTTCCAAGGCATGGAAAACCGATCTGTATTACTGATTAAAATAAAATAATTAATTGAGTAGTTTCTTTGTACAATTAAAATAAATAACAAAAAATAAAGACCACCTCATCCACGTTAGTTCATGTCAACTTATTGTGGATTCCAACCAAACATGCTGTATGCTTTTTTTAACAGCTTGTGGATAATGCAGACAAAATATTACAGCACTGAAAATACTATGCGGATTACTTTACAAATACTATACCAAATGAATTTAATTGTGCAGTAAACAGAAAGACTGAGAAAACCTTCAAGCATATACCTACATGGCCAGATTTGATCTTAACAGCCAACTAACTATAGCCAGCCATGGTAATCATTGTGCATATGTAGCTCCCATAATGCATTTAAAGTACAGTACATCTACTACAAAGTCACTCTGAAATGTTCTGGGAGCAGGTACACGCACACACACACACACACACACACACACACACACACACACACAAATGCATGTTAATAATAATAATAAGTGTTGTTTAATTTTTACCCCAACAAACACTCAATGGTAGATAATAATAAACTACCATTTCATTTTATTTTCAATTTAATACATTCATATTTGTTATCATAGCAGAATGTTTATTGATGAAAGAAAAAATTCACACCAACAGAACAATAAAATTATCTGAAAAAAAACATGAATTAGTTTATTTAACATAACAAAAGAACTTTATATTTTCAGACTGGGATTATTCTTAACTAAATGAATGTACAAAGTTGCAAATGCACAAACTTTAAAAACATTCTCCTACATTAATTTAAATCCAGAACTTCTTATAAATGTACAGAAACAGATTTTAAATAGTCAAAACTGAAATATATGCATAAATATACTGTAGGTTTATAGGATATATAGAGTACTGTGAAATTCTTACTTGCGTGTGCTAATCAACATGCAACATTTTGCTACTCTAAAGAAGCATGATTATTGAGTATATAACTAGCAGTATATAACAAAATATAGTAATAATTACTTTTAAAGAATAAAATGTACTACAACAGTATTTTTGGGAGATTATAGGACAATGTGCATAACCTGCATATTGTCCAACTGTGCCAAAAAGGAAGTTTAACACACATTAAAGAAGAATAAAATACAGCCAACAACAAAAATACAATAAAGGAACAAGTAATATCATGAACTCCAGTAACTGTAATTAAAAAATATTTAATCTGGTTTTGCAAAGATCTCCCATGGTTTCAAATACAAGCATCAAAGTCTATTTTGTTTATATAAGGAAAAAAATGTAGATCTTAGTCATTGGTGAAAACAGAAATAATGAGGAGGTTAGAAGTAAACTTGATCCCAAAGAAGTACAAAATGTAGGTCTAATCAAGGATTCTGACTTAAATTTTAAATCATACATTAACCAGAATACTAGGACTACATTTGTTTGAGTTAAGAACATTGCAAAAGTTGGACCTCTTATAGTACTGCAAGATGCAAGTCACACTTTTATTTTTAGTCAACTAGATTATTGTAATGTACTCCTAACAGGACTGCCTAAGGAAGACCGGTTGCAGTCAGTGCAGAATGTAGCAGAATGAATCTTAGCCATAAAAAGAAAATTTAAACATACCTCACCCATTTTAACATCATTACATTGGTTACCCATGTCTTTTAGAATTGACATTAAAATACTACTAATGGTTAATAAAGCCTTAAATAATCTCGCTCCCTCCTCCTACATTCCTAATTATAACCTTAGATCCTCTAATGGTGGTCTGCATATTATTCCAAGAGCCAAGAATAAAGAAGTAGTGAGGCGGGTTTTTGCTGTTATGCTCCAAAAATACTTTACCAATCAAGATACTGCAGGCTAAAACTTTAATTTGGCTTTTTAATTGCTACATTTTAGTTGCATAAAATTATCAAATTTTCATTGAATTTGCAATCATTATTAATCTTTACTTTTTTTCTGCCTTCTTTTCAGTGATGGCACTTTTCACCACCACCACCTGATCAAAGTACTGTGGAGCCACATGTGATGTCCAAATGAAAGCAGATACCCCAACTTTCCACGAGACCCACTGTGTCAAATCTTCTAAGACAATGCCCCCCCCCCCCCCCCAAGAAACAACAAAGAATAACTTAAGAGTATTTATGTTAGGTAGAATACCCAGTAGGGGCTAGGTAGTCTTTTGGCCTTGGAACACCTGCAGATTATATTTTTTCTCCAGCTTATCTGGAGTTGTTTTTATTTTTTCTGTCCTTCGAGCCATTCCTCTAATGTGTTATTTAACTGGTCACTAAAAGTCTTTCCAACCCACTTGGCAATGGATTATTACCTATGCTTAATTTTCATTACAATACTGTTGGAATACACAATTTTCATAGATGTGAAGATTTGTTTATTTGTTCACCTGAATAAAAAATAAAATACCTGAAGTGCTTTATAAAGAGGGTTAAATGCTTTCTAAAATATGCTATAAATGATGAAAATTTACTAAGAAGCATATTTGAAATCTGCCAATGTTTTGATTGGGAGTTCCAGTAAAGGAGAAAATGGGTGTGAGGCGTCCAAAATGTAACACAGAAAGCTTCACTGGCCTTCTTTGCCTGCCTGGTAAAGGCCTCTCCCTAGGGTCTTAATCCGTGTTCCTGCGGTCTGTCTCAGGCACCACAAACCTAAAAAGGATTTTGCCTCAAAAATAAAGTTGTATGTCTCAAAATCATGCCAACGCCCCACAAGTAGAAGAGTGACAGTAAATATTCACTTATGCATAAATATGGACAAGTGAGAATCTTTATTAAAAGAGGATTTATTACAAAATATCAAAAATACAAGGAAAAGCTTCTCATAGTTAAAAAGAGGCACAAAAGGTTTTGCATAAAAGGAAATCCTAAGCAAATATGTTCCAATACAGAAGCCAAAAGAGAAATCTATTAACAGAACAGAACAGAAAAAAAAATAATACTTACATAAGACTCCAAACAACTACAATACTTGTCTTCTGGGTCTCACTTCTGACTTTAATAAATAACTAGAAGGAGGAGCCAGCAAGTCATGACATCAAGGTGACCGCACCACCAGTGGCTCCACCCATAAAATGCAGGCAATTTAGACGCATTTAAGGGGACAGAACATAACTGACAAATGACAGAAGAAACTAACAGAAATAACAACAAGAAATATAAGAAAATTGACAAAAAAAAAACCCAAAAAACATAAAATACAGATAAATTCAAACTGATACATAACAACTACCGGTAGCATTTCACAGGTCTACAGAACTTTACAAAGGAAAGAATAATCACAAAAACAAAAAGTCCAAAGTGAAACAACCAGCTTAATTTTTCTTTTCATACTTTTTCTACAGTATGACAAATTATATGAGACCAATGCTGAAAATGAAAAATAACAAAGACATTTTCTGACCTGAGGGTTTGTGAGGAACAGTTCCAAGGAGTGGCACATTCACTGTTGGGTCTGCCATGACATCTTTGTCTAAAGATCGCAAAGTCTGGAATTCATAATAATACTCTGCCTGCAAAAATACAGAACAAAGAAGAAATTACTATTTCTTTCAATGAACTTATAGAACTTTGCCTTACTGAACCCAAAGAACTGTATTCTCATATGCATTAAATCTAATACATTTACTGAAAAATTCAACACTCAAAAAATAGTTTTAGTTGAAACTCATCCAGATATGATTGACTTCTCAATAAAGGCCAATTTAAACAGAGTTCTATATTGTACACACAATAGTAAAAGAAAACACTATTATATTAAGTGTGCATGGAAATGTGGCTGTCAGTATTTATATTTAAAGGGCAAAGAAATGATACGACTTCAAGTCTTTAAAGAAAGATCGCAATGAGTAGGTATGTATTTGATGTTCAACCTGAATTTCAAAAGGTTAATAATATAAAACTGAATATATGAACGCCTTATTCATATTAATTCAAAACTAAATGACAGACTATGATTTGTATGCTTTAGAAATAAAACATATTGTCAGGGCTTTTCTTTTAAAACTGTAACACGATATTTGAAATGATTGCTGATGCTTTGATTTGTTTATGCCAAAAATCAATCAGGGAATTGTTGCATTGTGTTGCATACATTGTAATTTAATACATTTTTTTTTTAATTTTAAGAAAGGAATAAATACAAGACTTAAAATCAAGACAAAAGTGTGTGAGGGCAGTATAAAATGCATTAAACAATACATACTCTGTGATTTGTGCTAGTATTAGTAATAAAATGTCTGTGTAATACAAATTAATATGAAGTATCTATTCACATAATCTTATTCTCTTCTTCTTTACTCATTTACTTCAGTCTGATCATTCTATTGAACTAAATTGTTACTAGGCTGTATCATTTTCTGGATTTCATTACAAATTACTTCTAAACTACTGAGTACTTCCCTGCAATTAATATGGTGGCTTATGTTTCTACCTCTGCATGTGTCCATGCATCATACTGTTATCAGGAAGGAGAGAGTGATGCTTTACTGAATAAAGACCACAAACACAGGAGAAATTAAAGGGATTTATTGTCATGTTCCTAACAAGAAGCATCTTCTCAGACATTATTTACTTCATTTTAATTGGATTTACTCTTGTAACAAATACTTCTGTGTATACCTAGAATAATATATGGAAAATAAAACACCAAATTATCTAAAACAAAAGTACTACAAAGAATGCTAAAAAATACCTTGCAATATATATATAGAATCATGTATAGAGGTTTTGAAATATCCATCCAACAATAAATGCATGGGAGGGAGAACAGAAAATCCAACTTCCACTTCCAGACTGCAAATATGGTCAAACCACTATGTGCCACAGTGTAGGCAAATGTTGATTATTCTGGCAGAATATGCCATATATTGTATGTCATACTGTGTCCATCACAATGATTTCATTGTAAGATAAAGGACAATACATTCTTAGAAATGGCAAATGACACATTGTAACAAGTCCTTATTTTGTTTAGGAAAGACAGTGATTAATGCTTGACGAAAAGGTTGAGGTAGTATTTGGTTGTCTCTATCTTCTGTAAATGTTGCCAATAAGAGGGGAGCTAGCTGAGTGGAGAATTTCTTATAAAATTCTACGGGGTAACCATCAGGGCCTGCTGATTTCCCACTTTGAAGTGACTTTATAGCATCTAGTAATTCTGATAGTGTCAGAGGTTTGTCCAGTTCCTCAGCACTTAAAGCATCTATTTGTGGTGTCTGTAATGTATCTAGAAATGCATTAGATTGTGTGTTGTCTTCTTTGAACTCAGTAGAATGTAAGGATCTATACTAATAAAAGGCAAAGCCCTCACTGACTGACTCACTGACTGACTGACTCACTCATCACTAATTCTCCAACTTCCCGTGTAGGTAGAAGGCTGAAATTTGGCAGGCTCATTCCTTACAGCTTACTTACAAAAGTTAGGGCAGGTTTCATTTCGAAATTCTATGCGTAACGGTCATAACTGGAACCTATTTTTTGTCCATATACTGTAATGGAGGAGGCGGAGTCACGTATCGCGTCATCACGCCTCCTACGTAATCACGTGAACTAAAAACAAGGAAGAGATTTACAGCACGAGTCAAACGCGGGAACGAAGGTAAATGACGTTAATTTTTGAGTGTCTTTTAATACTGTGTAAGCATACATATTAACACGTGCAATTAAACGTGTGCATTTACGGGGTGATTTCTCAGCTTAAAAGCTCGCCTTTTATCAAACGCGGGAACAAAGGTAAATGACGTTAATTTTTGAGTGTCTTTTAATACTGTGTAAGCATACATATTAACACATGTGCAATTAAACGTGTGCATTTACGGGGTGATTTCTCAGGCTTAAAAGCTCGCCTTTTATTAAAAAGATAAATGCAAACTGTTTTCATTCTGAAGGGCACAAACCACGTTGTATTTCAGCCGTTAAACAAGCAAAAATGTCGGTACACCAGATAAATAAGCGCAACATATTATCAGTTGTATTATATGCTTACAATACATATAGAAATGTGTTAATCGTTAACTAATATTATGGGATGGTGTTTTTCGACTCGCGCCTTGATTTAAACGATTGCATGTCTTGGTGGGTTTGCGTAGCTTATTGTCAATATCTTTACACCTCTTTTTAAGACTTAATTTAAAAAGGTTTTCTTTTCTTCTTAATTAAAATTTAAAAGCAATACTTCACCGCTGCGAAGCCCCTCTAGCACTGACGTCCGAGGTTCGATTCCCGTAAGGGAGTGAAGTGAGTGGGTGGTTACCTACCAGGTAACGCTTATGGTTGGCCAGCAAGTCAGGTAACATCAGCCACGGTGCCTTCAGTTGTGAGAAGCAGATCATAGAATGGTTGAAAATAGTTTACTGTCAAATAATGCAAAGAGTACGCGACACGTGTTTCCCCCTTATTCTTGGCTCACTGACATCCGAGGTTCGATTACCGTAAGCGAGTGCAGTGAGTGTGTACGCCTGATGAGCCAAGAATAAGGGGGAAAGACGTGTCGCGTACTCTTTGCATTATTTGACAGTAAACTATTTTCAACCATTCTATGATCTGCTTCTCACAACTGAAGGCACCGTGGCTGATGTTACCTGACTTGCTGGCCAACCATAAGCGTTACCTGGTAGGTAACCACCCACTCACTTCACTCCCTTACGGGAATCGAACCTCGGACATCAGCGCTAGAGGCGAAGCCCCTAAAATTGCGCCACGGCGTGTGGTTCGCTTATTTGACAGCATGTAGATCGGGGTAATTACATTCACGGCATTCGTAGTCTGATTAACAATCTGATTGTATGGGTGGTTACCTACCAGGTAACGCTTATGGTTAGCCAGCAAGTCAGCTCGAAGTGATCACTCGAGTGAAGGCAGCTTCACAAAAAAACAGATCCTTAACAAACTGTTATTGGTATATTTTCCCTCAATTTAAAAAGGTTTTCTTTTCTTCTTAATAAAAATTTAAAAGCAGTACTTCGCCGGTGCGAAGCGCGTGGATTTGAGCGACTGACGCATACAGACATATTCATGAGTGCAAGTACTTCAGAAAGAAAGCACCGTGTAAACCTAAAGTTTAAATTAAGTTCATAGACCTACAAAAGGTTGCCATTGATTTGAGGCAAGATTGCTTTTCTCCTGTACAACTATACGTTGCATTCTTAACAGTAAGCTTGCACGACTTGGTCATATTACAACCGGAGTGCTGAACTGACAACGTGGTATACAAACAGAACTACAACAATCGTAAAAAAAGAAAGAATAAAAAAAGCGAAGAACCCTTGGATTTAATAAAAAGGCTCCTTCCTTGGCAAAGCAAGGAAAAAGGAAGACCTTATATGGCGTTCGTTTATAAAACAGCGGAAAAGCTGTGTGAAGTCAGTTTCACAAAAAAACAGATCCTTAACAAATTGTTATTGGGATATTTTCCCTCAATTTAAAAAGGTTTTCTTCTTAATAAAAATTTAAAAGCAGTACTTCGCGGGGATTTAGATATAGATATATATATATATATATATATATATATATATATATATAGATGTATATAGAAATATAGATATATATAGATATAGATATATAGAGATATATATAGATATAGATATATATATGTACATATGTCTATATATATATATGTAAGCTTATAAGTACTGCCTTACTTCTCTTTAAGAAAGGAAGATGTAATGATACTTGATTTAAACGATTCCATGTCTTGGTGGGTTTGCGTAGCTTATTGTCAATATCTTTACACCTGTTTTTAAGACTTATTGACTGAAACGGGCTTTCACGAAAAAAGTTAGGGCTTTGCTACAGGATACACCCTCCACAAGTTAAGGAAGTAAAAATAAAAGTATATATTTCTGTTTTATTTAAACCTTTTAAGTTCGTATGCATAGCCCCATTTCGCTGTTTTAGTTTTTTTTTTCTTTCTTCAGTAATATTTAATCTCCTTAAAGAAAAACAACATATGCATTTTACTTTTTTTGTATCTCTTTAGTAATATTTTAGTGTAAAAGGATAACCAGTATTTAAACCTTTTATGTTACTTTACTAGCAAAATACCCGCGCTTCGCAGCGGAGAAGTAGTGTGTTAAAGAGGTTATGTAAACATATATATATATATACATAAACATATATACATATATATACATATCTACATATACACATATCTACATATACATATACAGTAATCCCTCGCTATATCGCGCTTCACCTTTCGCGGCTTCACTCCATCGCGGATTTTATATGTAAGCATATTTAAATATATATCGCGGATTTTTTTCTGGTTCGCGGATTTCTGCGGACAATGGGTCTTTTAATTTTTGGTACATGCTTCCTCAGTTGGTTTACCCAGTTGATTTCATACAAGGGACGCTATTGGCAGATGGCTGAGAAGCTACCCAACTTACTTTTCTCTCTCTCTCTCTTGCGCTGACTTTCTCTGATCCTGACGTAGGGGGTGTGAGCAGGGGGGCTGTTCGCACACCTAGACTATACGGACGCTCGTCTAAAAATGCTGAAAGATTATCTTCACGTTGCTACCTTCTGTGCAGCTGCTTCCTGAAGCGACATGCTGCACGGTGCTTCGCATACTTAAAAGCTCGAAGGGCACGTATTGATTTTTGATTGAAAAACAAACTCTGTCTCTCTCTCTCTCTCTTTCTCTGCTCCTGACGGAGGGGGTGTGAGCTGCCGCCTTCAACAGCTTTGTGTCGCGGTGCTTCGCATACTTAAAAGCCTAACAGCCCTATTGATTTGTTTGCTTTCCTATCTCTTTCTGACAGGCTTTGCTCCTGACGCACACTCCTTTGAAGAGGAAGATATGTTTGCATTCTTTTAATTGTGAGACGGAACTGTCATCTCTGTCTTGTCGTGGAGCACAGTTTAAACTTCTGAAAAAGAGACAAATGTTTGTTTGCAGTGTTTGAATAACGTTCCTGTCTCTCTACAACCTCCTGTGTTTCTGCGCAAATCTGTGACCCAAGCATGACAAAATAAAAATAACCATATAAATATATGGTTTCTACTTCGCGGATTTTCTTATTTCGCGGGTGGCTCTGGAACGCAACCCCCGCGATGGAGGAGGGATTACTGTATATACATATACACATCCACATATACATATATATATACATATACAAATTTACATATCTACATATATATATATATATATATATATATACATATAAATATAGACATACATATATACATACATACATACATTCACACATATATATATATATATACTGTATATATACATATCTACTTATTGGCTCCTGTATTTAGGATATAGCGGGTTGGATAATGGATGGATGGACATTTATATGCATAGCCCTATTTGCCCGTTTTCGTTTTTTTTCTTTCTTCAGTAATATTTCAGCAAACCCGGAGCTTGTCAGTTCAAATCCTGGTACTGACACCACTGTGTTACACTGAGGAAGTCACTTCACCTGCCTGTGCTGCAAAAAAGAAAAGTAATGTAACAAATTGTACCTCAGATGTTGCAAGTTGCTGGAATAAAGGCATAAGTAAAATAGATAAATATGTATTATACACATAGGAAGTATTAATTTATTTTCAGTCAAGTCATCTGCAGCAAACCTTTATAAATGAGGGTTTCTACTTTTTAGATAGTGCAAACTGTTTCTTCTTCATTGAGGTTTTCTCTTGGAGAGCTTTTTTCATTTCATTGAAAATTAAAGCAGCAGCTGCCAAAATATGTAGCTTTCTTATTAATTTTTCAACATTGTGTAAAATAACTTTATAAAGTAACATAAAAGGTTTAAATACTGGTTATCCTTTTACACTAAAATATTACTAAAGAGATACAAAAAAAGTAAAATGCATATGTTCTTTTTCTTTAAGGAGATTTAATATTACTGAAGAAAAAAAAAAAAAAACTAAAACAGCCAAATGGGGCTATGCATACAAACTTAAAAGGTTTAAATAAAACAGAAATATACACTTTTATTTTTACTTGCTTAACTTGTGGAGGGTGTATCCTGTAGCAAAGCCCTAACTTTTCTTGTGAAAGCCCGTTTCAGTCAATAAGTCTTAAAAACAGGTGTAAAGATATTGACAATAAGCTACGCAAACCCACCAAGACATGGAATCGTTTAAATCAAGTATCATTACATCTTCCTTTCTTAAAGAGAAGTAAGGCAGTACTTATAAGCAGTACTTCGCACCGGCGAAGTACTGCTTTTAAATTTTTATTAAGAAGAAAAGAAAACCTTTTAAAATTGAGGGAAAATATATCAATAACAGTTTGTTAAGGATCTGTTTTTTTGTGAAGCTGCCTTCACTCGAGTGATCACTTCGAACTGACTTGCTGGCTAACCATAAGCGTTACCTGGTAGGTAACCACCCATACAATCAGATTGTGAATCAGACTACGAATGCCGTGAATGTAATTACCCCGATCTACATGCTGTCAAATAAACGAACCACACGCCATGGCACAATTTTAGGGGCTTCGCCTCTAGCGCTGATGTCCGAGGTTCGATTCCCGTAAGGGAGTGAAGTGAGTGGGTGGTTACCTACCAGGTAACACTTATGGTTGGCCAGCAAGTCAGGTAACATCAGCCACGGTGCCTTCAGTTGTGAGAAGCAGATCACAGAATGGATGAAAATAGTTTACTGTCAAATAATGCAAAGAGTACGCGACACGTCTTTCCCCCTTATTCTTGGCTCATCAGGCGTACACACTCACTGCACTCGCTTACGGTAATCGAACCTCGGATGTCAGCGCTAGAGGGGCTTTGCAGCGGTGAAGTATTGCTTTTAAATTTTAATTAAGAAGAAAAGAAAACCTTTTTAAATTAAGTCTTAAAAAGAAGTGTAAAGATATTGACAATAAGCTACGCAAACCCACCAAGACATGCAATCGTTTAAATCAAGGCACGAGTCGAAAAACACCATCCCATAATATTAGTTAACGATTAACACATTTCTATATGTATTGTAAGCATACAATACAACTGATAATATGTTGCGCTTATTTATCTGGTGTACTGACATTTTTGCGCGTTTAACGGCTGAAATCTAACGTGGTTTGTGCCCTTCAGAATGAAAAGAGTTTGCATTTACCTTTTTAATAAAAGGCGAGCTTTTAAGCCTGAGAAATCACCCCGTAAATGCACACGTTTAATCGCACATGTTAATATGTATGCTTACACAGTATTAAAAGACACTCAACAATTACACAGTATTTAAAGACAGTCAACAATTAACGTCATTTACCTTCGTTCCCGCGTTTGACTTGTGCTGTAAATCTCTTCCTCGTTTTCAGTTCACGTGATTACGTAGGTGGCGTAATACGTGATGACGCAATACGTGACTCCGCCTCCTCCATTAGAATATATGGACAAAAAACAGGTTCCAGTTATGACCATTACGTGTAGAATTTCGAAATGAAACCTGCCTAACTTTTGTAAGTAAGCTGTAAGGAATGAGCCTGCCAAATTTCAGCCTTCTACCTACACGGGAAGTTGGAGAATTAGTGATGAGTGAGTCAGTCAAACAAGTTCCAGTTATGACCATTACGCGTAGAATTTCGAAATGAAACCTGCCTAACTTTTGTAAGTAAGCTGTAAGGAATGAGCCTGCCAACTTTCAGCCTTCTACCTACACGGGAAGTTGGAGAATTAGTGATGAGTCAGTCAGTCAGTCAGTCAGTCAATCAGTCAGTCAGTCAGTCAGTCAGTCAGTCAGTCAGTGAGTCAGTGAGGGCTTTGCCTTTTATTAGTATGGATAAAGTTATTTTACACAATGTTGAAAAATTAATAAGAAAGCTACATATTTTGGCAGCTGCTGCTTTAATTTTCAATGAAATGAAAAAAGCTCTCCAAGAGAAAACCTCAATGAAGAAGAAACAGTTTGCACTATCTAAAAAGGAGAAACCCTCATTTATAAAGGTTTGCTGCAGATGACTTAACTGAAAATAAATGAATAGTTCCTATGTGTATAATACATATTTATCTATTTGACTTAAGCCTTTATTCCAGCAACTTGCAACATCTGAGGTACAATTTGTTACATTACTTTTATTTTTTGCAGCACAGGCAGGTGAAGTGACTTCCTCAGGGTCACACAGTGGTGTCAGTACCAGGATTTGAACTGACAAGCTCCGGGTTTGCTGAAATATTACTGAAGAAAGAAAGAAAAAAAAAGAAAACGGGCAAATGGGGCTATGCATACAAATGTCCATCCATCCATTATCCAACCTGCTATATCCTAAATACAGGAGCCAATCCCTGCCAACACAGGGCACAAGGCAGGAAACAAACCCCGGGCAAGGTGCCAGCCCACCGCAGGGCACACACACCCACACACACCCACACACCAGGGACAATTTTGAATCGCCAATGCACCTAACCTGCATGTCTTTGGACTGTGGGAGGAAACCGGAGTACCAGGAGGAAACCCAGACAGACACGGGGAGAACATTCAAACTCCACGCAGGGAAGCAAACCCGGGTCTCCTAACTGGCACCTTTCACTGCGCCACCATGCCACCCGCATACAAACTTAAAAGGTTTAAATAAAACAGAAATATATACCTTTATTTTTACTTCCTTAACTTGTGGAGGGTGTATCCGGTAGCAAAGCCCTAAGTTTTTTCATGAAAGCCCCTTTCAGTCAATAAGCCTTAAAAACAGGTGCAAAGCTAAACTTGCAGCACCGCTATTCAATTACACTTGCCTAACACCTCTCCTAAGGGGACATACTGTGGGATCTAGGCATCAGTCAAAACACCAGTCACAGGCCCGATTAGAAAGCGGGAAGCTGTGATTTGTCGTCTCCCTCCCATGTAACAATCACAGCCCGTGTTACAACGCACTATGTATGTATGTATATACAGTAATCCCTCGCTATATCGCGCTTCGCCTTTCGCAGCTTCACTCCATCGCGGATTTTATATGTAAGCATATTTAAATATATATTGCGGATTTTTTGCTGGTTCGCGGATTTCTGCGGACAATGGGTCTTTTAATTTCTGGTACATGCTTCCTCAGTTGGTTTGCCCAGTTGATTTCATACAAGGGACGCTATTCGCAGATGGCTGAGAAGCTACCCAACTTACTTTTCTCTCACTCTTTCTTGCGCTGACTTTCTCTGATCCTGACGTAGGGGGTGTGAGCAGGGGGGCTACGGTACGGACGCTCGTCTAAAAATGCTGAAAGATTATCTTCACGTTGCTACCTTCTGTGCAGCTGCTTCCTGAAGCGACATGCTGCACGGTGCTTCGCATACTTAAAAGCTTGCAGGGCACGTATTGATTTTTGATTGAAAAACAAACTCTGTCTCTCTCTATCTCTCTTTCTCTGCTCCTGACGGAGGGGGTGTGAGCTGCCGCCTTCAACAGCTTTGTGTCGCGGTGCTTCGCATACTTAAAAGCCAAACAGCCCTATTGATTTGTTTGCTTTCCTATCTCTTTCTGACAGGCTTTGCTCCTGACGCACACTCCTTTGAAGAGGAAGATATGTTTGCATTCTTTTAATTGTGAGACGGAACTGTCATCTCTGTCTTGTCATGGAGCACAGTTTAAACTTTGAAAAAGAGACAAATGTTTGTTTGCAGTGTTTGAATAACGTTCCTGTCTCTCTACAACCTCCTGTGTTTCTGCGCAAATCTGTGACCCAAGCATGACAATATAAAAATAACCATATAAACATATGGCTCTGGAACGCAACCCCCGCGATGGAGGAGGGATTACTGTATGTATATATGAAGAGGATGGATGGATGGATGGATGGATGTATATGTGTGTGTTTATGTATATGTGTATATGTATGTGTATATATATGTTGATATGTGTATATATATATATGTATATATATGTATATGTAGATATGTGTATATATGTATATGTATATATATGTTTACATAACCTCTTTAACACACTACTTCTCCGCTGCGAAGCGCGGGTATTTTGCTACACAGTAATCCCTCCTCCATCGCCGGGGGTTGCGTTCCAGAGCCACCCGCGAAATAAGAAAATCCATGAAGTAGAAACCATATGTTTATATGGTTATTTTTATATTGTCATGCTTGGGTCACAGATTTGCGCAGAAACACAGGAGGTTGTAGAGAGACAGGAACGTTATTCAAACACTGCAAACAAACATTTGTCTCTTTTTCAAAAGTTTAAACTGTGCTCCATGACAAGACAGAGATGACAGTTCCATCTCACAATTAAAAGAATGCAAACATATCTTCCTCTTCAACGGAGTGCTTGTCAGGAGCACAGAATGTCACATAGATAGAGAAAAGCAAACAAATCAATAGGGCTGTTTGCTTTTAAGTATGTGAAGCACCGCAGCACAAAGCTGTTGAAGGCGGCAGCTCACACCCCCTCCATCAGGAGCAGACAAAGAGAGAGAGACAGAGTTTGTTTTTCAATCAAAAATCAATACGTGCCCTTCGAGCTTTTAAGTATGCGAAGCACCTTGCAGCATGTCGTTTCAGGAAGCAGCTGCACAAAAGATAGCACCGTCAAGATAATCTTTCAGCATTTTTAGCCGAGCGTCCGTATCGTCTAGGTGTGCGAACAGCCCCCCTGCTCACACCCCCTACGTCAGGATCACAGATAGTTAGCGCAAGAGAGAGAGAAAAGTAAGTTGGGTAGCTTCTCAGCCATCTGCCAATAGCGTCCCTTGTATGAAATCAACTGGGCAAACCAACTGAGGAAGCATGTACCAGAAATTAAAAGACCCATTGTCCGCAGAAATCCGTGAACCAGCAAAAAATCCGCGATATATATTTAAATATGCGTACATATAAAATCCGTGATGGAGTGAAGCCGCGAAAGGCGAAGCGCGATATAGCGAGGGATCACTGTATATATATATATATATACAGGTGCTGGTCATAAAATTAGAATATCATGACAAAGTTGATTTATTTCAGTAATTCCATTCAAAAAGTGAAACTTATATATTAGATTCATTCATTACACACAGACTGATGTATTTCAAATGTTTATTTCTTTTAATGTTGATGATTATAACTGACAACTAATGAAAGTCCCAAATTCAGTATCTCGGAAAATTAGAATATTGTGAAAAGGTTCCATATTGTAAGTTTGAACAGTTTTTCCAAGAGCTCATCCACCCGGGGCATTGGGTAAGCATCGAATTTAGACACCTTATTCAAGCGCCTAAAATCAATACAAAAACTAACCGAACCGTCCGGCTTGGGGACTAACACGACCGGAGAGCACCAGTCACTTTTGCTTTCACGAATCACACCTAGTTCCAGCATCTTCTTGACTTCTTCGCGCACAATATTCCTTCGTGCTTCCGGAATTCGAAATGGACGCATCTGCACCCGAACACCGGCTTCAGTTGTGATTTTATGTTCTGCTAAATTAGTGACGCCTGGTAAGTCTGAAAAAACATCAGTGTTCTGTTCTATTAAGTTTAATAATTCTGTCTTTTGTGGATCAGTCAAATCGTTGCCAATGACAACATCAGTCTGAGAAACAGCAGTCAAGGTATTGTGAACCTGTTGTCTGTCGTGCCATTTCTTTAAGAGATTAATGTGCAAAATTTGAAATGGTTTTCGTCGACCAGGAATTCTAACCTTGTAATTTACTGGTCTCATACGCTCTTTGATAACTGCTGGGCCTTGCCATTTAGCTAGGAATTTATGTGGGTCTGACGGTATTAATACTAAAACACGATCGCCTGGTTTGAATTCACGAAGCTGACTGCGTCTATCGTATAGACGTTTTTGTGTTTCCTGTTCTCGTTGTTGATGCTCTACAGCAATAGAAGAAAGTCTGGAAATTCTTTCTTGTAAGGAAACTATTCGCTCTGCAAAACCCTCCCCCAGGAAAGGTTGTTTCATGACCTATCCATTCTTCTCGAACAACATCTAGGATGCCTCTTGGGCGCCTGCCAAATAACAGCTCGAAAGAATTCAAACCAGTGGATGCCTGCGGCGATTCTCGAACAGCGAACAAAACAAAAGGCAGGACAGTGTCCCATGTTGTGGGATCATTATGAGCAACTCTTCTGATTATCTGTTTTAAGGTTTTGTTAAACCGTTCAGTCAAGCCATTAGTTTGTGGATGGTAAACAGTGGTGCACAATTTCTTAATAGCGAACCGTTTACATAATTGTTTCATCACACGAGAAGTGAAAGGTGTGCCTTGATCAGTTAAAATTTCCTTAGGAATGCCAATACGGGTGAACATCACAGAGAGAGCCTTGGCTACAGACGAGGAGTTTGCCTTTTTCAAAGCAGTTACTTCTGGATATCGCGTTGCATAATCAACTAACACCAGCAAATACTGGAAACCATTTTTAGTTTTAGGCAAAGGTCCTACAATATCTAAACCCACCCTCTGAAAGGGGACATCCAAAATAGGCATAGGGCAAAGGGGAGCCCTAGGAGGCTTATGAGCAGAGACGATTTGGCAGTCAGGGCATGAAGTGCAGAACCGTTCAACATCTTTTCCCATATTTAGCCAATAAAATCGCTTCGATAATCGCTCTCTTGTTTTATCAGACCCCAGGTGTCCTCCCAAGATATGAGAGTGAGCTAGCTGTAATAGAATTTCCCTATGTGCTTCAGGTACTACTAATTGCTCAATAAAGTCTTCCAATAAATGGTCCGAAATCACTCTGAAAATACAACCATCTTTCACCAGAAAGTGTGGCGTTTTTAGTCTCCCATTATATCGGTCTTGGTAATAGGAGTCACTGGCAGTGTAAGCCTGGTTAAATGCATACTCCAACGAGCTATCAGCACGCTGCAAGCGCACAAAATCCTGCTGCTCGCTAGAACTCGGTTTGGGTTCTGAGACATTTACAATTTGAGAGGACGTGCAAGGGTCTTGACAATTTGAGAAATTCTCCAGGGAGTTTTCCTCCGACTCACTGAAGAGATCTGGTTCAATATGTAAATTGGGGCCTAAATTGTTCCCTACTGCCACCAGTTCCCCGTCTCCCTCCCCCCGAATGGGTTTAACAGGTGAGTCGATTAGTGACTGGTGTTCCGCCATTAATTTAGGAAAAAGAGCATTCCGTCTGCCTATCAGCAAAGGCCAAGGGCATGAATCAGAAATAGCAGACCACACTTTAAAGTGACGACTCTTATAAGTTACAGGAAGAAATAATGTCTCATAGTTCTTAACATCTCCATGTACACAGCATATGTTAACAGTCTCAGTATTACTATGGTAACTGTCGTCAAGACAGTCGCGTCTGACAACACAAAGGTCACTGCCTGAGTCCAAAAACGCTGTCACCTGTCGGCCCCCGAACTTTATAGAGAAAAATAAGCCATCTTTGTTTTTCGACGGATCCGGGAAATTCGAGCAACAAACCTCTGCTATGCCAATTTCCATTGAACGGGCTGGAGATAGACGACAATCTCTTACTAAATGACCAGGCTGATCACACCAGAAACATCTTCGCTCGCCGGCACTGAATCGACGACGTCCACGACCACGACCTCTGTCTCCGGTAGCAGGCATCTCATTTGTGGTTTCAGCAACTGCATTTCCTGGTGGTCTAGCCGACGACATCTGAATATCAGTTGTTGAAGGATGACGAGGTACACGATCAAGTTGACGAGGATACTCTGGGCGTTCCCTTATAGGTTTTAACACAGGATACTGAGTACCGAAGCTACTGCTTGTTTTGAAAGCGGTCTGGGAGCCTTC
This sequence comes from Erpetoichthys calabaricus, assembly GCF_900747795.2. Taxonomy (NCBI): domain Eukaryota; kingdom Metazoa; phylum Chordata; class Cladistia; order Polypteriformes; family Polypteridae; genus Erpetoichthys; species Erpetoichthys calabaricus. The sequence continues at coordinate 145,955,975 of NC_041394.2, forward strand.
TAGACGTTGTGAAATAATATCTAGAGATTCAAGATTGTGACGAAGAAATTCATCTCGGATGGGTGCAGGTATTCCAAACAGCACTACGTTCATAACAACTATTTCAACGATGCGCTCAACCTTATCTCCCTCAAACCAGCATTGCACTTTGAGAATCAAATCTTGTATCTGAGCACGAACAGACCTGTCCATATCCAACCTCCAGTTGTAAAGTGCAAAACCTTTTGACAAAAACGTCGTGGCTTTCTTCAAGACAAGCTGATCTTTCAAAAAATCATAATCGCCAAATTAGTCGTTAGGTATATTTCGTAATGAAAGTAGTGCATCACCAGACAAAAACGGGGTGATGATAACAGCCCAAAGACGTTTGTCCCATCCTAACACAGTCGCCACTTGTTCAAAAGCCAAAAGAAATAGCTCTGGGTCATCAGATGGGCCCATCTTCGACAGGACATTCTTAGCATTGTCCGGAAGTGGAGGCAGAGGAATCACACGTCTAGTAACTTGCGCAGGTGCTGGTGGAGGCGGAACATACTGTTGAAGGATTGGAGAAGCTCTTCGAGGCTGAATATATTGTTGGGTGTCTGTTCGTCTGACAGACGGAGGCTGGAGGCTAGACGCAGGACGTTCGGAATGTAAATCATCTTCCGAATCATATGGGATAGGAACATTCTGGGCGATTTGGAAAAGGTATTCGGCTTCCGCATTCCGAATCATATGGGATAGGAACATTCTGGGCGATTTGGAAAAGGTATTCGGCTTCCGGTTGTGCTAATGCATCCATCTGTGCAACCATTCTTGGTACCACTTGTCACGCTTGGGTTACAAGATTGCACAGAAGACCAGTGGAAGTTGAAGAAATTCTAATTTTTATTCAAACACTGCAAACAAACATTTATCTTTTAAAACTGTCTCAAACATGCTCCTTGAAAGAGTTTACACCTCCGCTTGTCATTTAAAAGCAACCAAGGATTTCTTCTTCTTCGGAGGAATACGTGCCAGGAGCACCAGAAGTCAGAGAGAGAGAAAGAAGCAGAAAATCAATTTATAACCACAGAGAGAAGTCGGCACAGGCTTTTTGACAAGGCGGAGTAGCGCGCGAGAGGCAGATTACGCGACAGAGCCGGCCAGAAGGAAAAGGAGAAATGTGAAGGTAGTCTCTTTATGTTTCCTAGGGGTTTCCTAGGGCTTTTTCCAGGGGCGTCTGTATCTTTTTGGGGGTAGGATTAGCTTCGCAGCTCACAATGTATATGTGGATGTGTATATGTATGTATATATATGTATATGTAGATATGTACTGTATATATATGTATATGTATATATATGTTTACATAACCTCTTTAACACACTACTTCTCCGCTGCGAAGCGTGGGTATTTTGCTAGTTTATAATAATCTCTAAATGTGTGCGTTATATTTTTATGGTCAATGATTTCTTCTCCATTCGTGTTGGTGATTGCTGGTATTGCATTGCGAACTTCCTGTTTGTGAATTTGTTGAGCTAAAAGCTTATCAGCTTTTTCTCCGTGTTCATAGTAATGATGTCTTGACTTATAAATAAGTTGTTCAGTTTCTTTAGTTGTCAAGTTCTAGTTCTAGTAATTTCGCTTCTTAGCTCTGACACTTTCTTTGTTTCTAATTTATTTCTATGGGAAAGGTATGAAATAATCTGTTCTCTTAAGAAGGCCTTTAGAGCAGGCATGTCAAACACGCGGCCCCCGGGCCACATGCGGCCCGCAACACAAATCTGTGTGGCCCGCATGACAGATCCTAGTTAGCACTGAACTTGTACAAAATGATTACTATCGTTTGTGATTGAATCATTCTGCATCTTCGGTGTTACTTATTGATTTTTCTTACTTCTGCCTTCTGACAAAAGCGTGTTTTCCCATGGCATTACGGTACCAGAAACGTCATTTGCTAGTATAGCCACAAGCCTTGACCAAAGTTAATGAGCCGCAGCATCACAACTGAAGTGCTAGGCTGCAGCAGCGGGCAGCAGGGGCGGCCTTAGGCATGTGCAAACTGTGCACCTGCACAGTTCCGCCAAATCCCAGGGGCCGCTACGCCAATATATATTGAATATAAAACAGAAAGAGAAAATAACGACACAGCTGACGGCAATGTGGCTGAAAAACATTGTGTTTCTTGTTAATTATTACGCTGTATTTACAAATGTCGCTAGAGTCGGAGCAGTAAGCTATATGTGGTATTATGACGTTCTGCCGTAATGAGAATATCATGGGCCGCCACTTGGTTTTCAAGTTACGGACACGCGTATATGGAAGCGTGTCATGAGCATGAGGCGGCTATGCAGTGTCCGCAACGGACATGGCCATCCGCCGTGCATAAGATACCGTATTGACATTGCCAGGTGAAGGGGCCACCGATTCTTTCTCTGCCCAGGGCCGCCACGAGCCTAGAGCCGCCCCTGCTAAGGCTACACTACTGACTGGGCTGCTGAGACTGGCCACTGGGCAGAACTGACCATCACAAGTAGTAATAGCCGCATATTTTAACGTTTTTTTTTGCTCTAGTTTCATGTAAATTTGTGCTAGTATTGTAACGAACAGTTAGTGCAGACTACAGCTGAAGATCTGAAGTGGACGCAAGAAGTTGGTGAGTTGTTTATTAACATATTTTTGTGATTTTAAGTTTGTAAAATGATTGTAGGTCAGGTGGCTTTTTGCATATTGGCTTATTTTACAATATAAACAATGCAGAGAATTCACTCAAGCTCCATATGCGCAAAGCATTGAATTATTCAACAACAAATTATTTATCAAGCTCATCTGTCTCGCTTAAAACTGTCCAAAATGTTTCCAGGGCAAAACCCAACCTGCGAAAGCTGCAACCAAGCTCCTGCCTCACTGGGTCACATGTTTTGGGCCTGCACCAAATTAACATCATTTTGGACCAAAATTTTTAAGTGCCTTTCAGACATCCTTGGGGACACAATCCCTCCTAACCCATTAACCGCTGTGTTCAGTGTTCTTCCAGACGGACTTGAAGTGGAGAAGGACAAACAAACGGTGATTGCATTCACTACACTTTTGGCACGCAGACTTATTTTGTTAAATTGGAAGAATCCTAACTCTCCTCTGATAAATCAGTGGGAAACCGATGTTTTATATTATTTGAAATTAGAAAAAATCAAATTCTCAGTTAGAGGATCCGTACAGAATTTTTTCAAAACCTGGCAGGATCTAATCAATAATATTTTAGAATAAGAGAAATAATTATTACCGCATTTATTTCCCTTCTCCATTTTTTTTATTTACCTATATATATTTCTTCCTTTCTTTTGTTTATTTTTGCCCTATTAAAAAGCCTTAAGCAATTCTCCTTTGGCTAAGCTCTCCTTCTCAAGGGTGGGGTCTGATTTGTCTTCAATTCTTTTTTGTTATAAATTAATCTATATGTATGGAATGATTACAATAAAACTAATAAATAAAATTAAAAAAAAGAAATGGCAAATGACCTACACACATGTATACAGGTACCCAGAGAAAAATACATGTAGGCACTGGGAGAAAGTGTAAACTTACCATGGCCAGAACCTGAGCAACATCTGGGAAGGTGTGCCATAATTCTGAAATTGGGAAAATTAAAAACTGTGGTGTTGCATAGCATTATTGAGATGAGTATTAAATATTTTCTACATATTTATTAAAACCTTAAGAAAAAAGAAATTTGTGTCCATAATGGTTAGCATTAAATATCTTGAGACTTCAGGTAGGAAAAATGGTTACAACTGAGGTTCATAGTGAGTAAACCAATATCAAACAACAAGTCACTGAAAGACAAACTGTCAGACCACAGCAAGTTACAAGATGTAAGATGAATAGCTCACAGATTGTGCAAAGCTGCAGAGCTTGCGGTTTATAAGAGCAAATAGCTACCAAAGTCTTTTAAACTGAAAAGAGAAAACAAAACATTAAACTATAATAGCAAAATTGGTGCAACAATGTCAGTTGAATAAAAGAACTGATTCAGTGCAACCCTGCTCTATGACCTGTTACATAAAACAAGCCAAATCTACTTTACTTATTAGTCCTGGGAATTTTCTTGGTATACATTTGCCAAAACAGCTTAAGAAGCATACCAGTAAACAGTCTGACCTAATGAGTCTTAGAGGACACGGCTCTCTGCTGAAGACTGCTATGATCTTCATATCACAACCAATGGAATCTTATAGTTCACAGAAAGATATTTTGCTCTTTAGTTTGTATTGAGGAGTAATGTCTGTCTCCTTGCTATGCCCATAGCTTCACATATCGCTATACTGCCACTTAACTATCCACAAACTACAGTATATTAGTGTTTAGAAGTAAAACAATAAAAACGATTAGGTAATTTTTTTTTTTTTTAATATTTTTATTTTATTAATTTTCATTGTAATCATTCCATACAAACAGATCAATTTATAACCCAACAAATTTGAAGACTAATCAAACCCCACCCCTGAGAAGGAGAGCTTAGCTAAAGGAAAATTGCTTTAGGTAATTTTAATAATGGTATTTTAAAAGTCCATCAACAGTAACAACTACATATAATACATTATGTATATACTGTAAGCAGATATAAGCAAATAAATCATGCACTATAGCTTTGCTTGTGACATGAACATGTTTGAGGAAAGTCATTATGTTCCAACTCAGTTATAACCACTAACATGCTAAAGTTACACCTAAAACCATGTACATGAACCAACATCTTCCTGAATTATCTACCTGAACAATTACTTTAATCATTCTCTAAATGAAATCACACCCAAAGTAAAATCACCACTAAACGCCGGTTTTTCAGTAATTCTCATCTCCACAAGCAAGACGAATAAAGAATTTCACCAGCATCTTTATTGATCAGTACAGATTTGCACTCACAGGAACATCCCTCCTTTATCTGCAGGTCTTCCACAGGAGTGGGTACTGAAAGGCCAACAGTCCTGATGTTCTAAGTAAGAACTTGCACAAACACCATAGGTAATGTCCAGAAAAATTTATCCTGGAGCTGGCATACATTGTGTGAAGAAAAATAAGCAAATCAAATGCATTAACACACGATGGAGATACTCATTTAATGTGAAAAAAAAAAACTTGTTTTGAACACTAATATACCTTTTATTGGATGCTAAAATGGTTTTAAAGTTATTTATCAAACTGAATAAGATGCACAAAATTCTAACACATTTTATAAAATCTTCCTAATGTCGAATTTAGAGAATTTAGAGAACTACAACTAAATTACAAGTAAAGGGTAGGTTAGTGCTGCTGCCTGATGAATTCAGTGCCCATGCTTCAAATACTGTATTTGACTATTGACCATGTGGAGCCAGAATGCTCTTCCTCTGTATGTACAGGTTTTTGTCTGAGGTATTCTGGTTTTCTTCTCATTTCCCCAAACATGTACATGTTAGATGGTTCAGCAATTCTAAATTGGACCAGAGTGAGTGTGAGTGTGTGAATGAGTGGGCCTTGTCATGGACTGGCTGCTAATATACTGTATGCTCTGATCATCACCTCCCAACAAAATCCTGAAATGGATTAAGCAGGTTTGAGAATGTAATCTCAGGTTTTTTACTGTACTACTGTTATTCAAAAAATATTCTATACTGCTTTAAGAATTCATTTGGACCCAACAGACACAATTTTTATTTGTTTTCCTTCATATTGGTCAGAATCACTTTACCTTGTTCTCATTGTTTTATTGGGTGGTAAATGTGTGAATTGTATGTTATCAGTTGGAGGCCACTAGGCCCTGAAGGAAACATTTCATTTGTTTAATTGAAATTACTATGGCTTTACTTAACAAATTAAATGTCTGGTGCTAACTATATCATGCCAAGACGGAGAATAAGTAATTAAAAAAACAAAGAAATCTTTTAAGTGTGCTTTAACAGTTACCATGAAACACCCATTTAAGAGCAGTTTACTTGCATATTCCAAATAAGCTGACTTATTTATTTTTTTATATAAGAATAATTTAGTTTTATTTTTTCATCTTGCTAACCACAAATTCTAGGTGGTAACCTACCATCCTTGTTGCTCTTTTATATATACACACAAATACATTTTATGCTTCTGTTTCTGTGGAATTTTCCAACAAATTTACTTACTTATTTACATTTTTTCTGCTCAACACCTTTGCAAAAATGCAGAATAAATGGAGAACATGAGGATTACAGATGTGTCAATACACAGGACACTGCATTATATAAGCACTGAAACCTGTATTATTTCCTTAGTGTGTCCTGCAGATGACATTTCTTGCAATATAGGAACATTACTTTCTCACTCTGCTTTTTATTTGTTTTGTTAATCATTCTACATGCCAAGTAAAGTGTAGCTTGTAGCTCTTCAGTTGGATTAAAAATGTAGAATATGACAATATTTCGAAAATAAAATAAGGAAGACAATTTTTTCCTAATATGACACAAAAGAGAAGCAAATTGGGAGTTGACAAATGTATACAGCTTCATAATACAAACTATAGTCTCCTCCTGTACAAAGTAGCTAGATATGTGAAATATAATTATCCCTTTAATGTATTTGTTTCAAGCATTAATTTATATTACAGTATTAAAATACTTCAAAGAGACCCAGTTCCACAAGGCAATAAATTTGTGAACTTAATTATTGATTCTGCATATCCAATTAGCAAAACTTTATGCCATTTTACTAAACTACTTGGTTTATTTGATATCAACAGTTCAAGAGAGGGGAGAGTCCACCACTGATTTACCCCGTCTTTTGTTATTGTTCAGAGTTCACAAAATTGTTTAATTTATATGTCAGTAGTTTTCTATACTGTGAATTTAATAAAACATTTCATAGTTCTACATGAAATAAACTTACAATAGCTGTGCTCATCTTTGGTAAATCTCAAATTACTTGTATTCCAGCATGGTTATTTACATAGACTATTTTACAAATGGTTGCAATGAAATTCTCCCAACAGCCTTTTTTCCCTACAAGCTGTTCTCTAAACTGAACGTAGACTATTTAAAAAGAGAGAATTCCAATAGTCTTCTATACATTTGTAATGTAATTTGCAAGACAAAAACAGCATTGTTTGAAATGATTTAACACCAATATTTCCTACTTTATTTTAAAATCAAAAATGTCTGAGATTTTTCCTTTGTTATTAACAATGGCCTTCTTGATTTGAGACTTGATCCATATTCATCAATTTTATTAACTAATTTTAACTAAATGCCACTCTGAGAAAAATGTTACTAATTAAATAGTTTGGTAAATCACTAATAATTCTGTAGTTTGTCCACTTGAGAACAGCCAAAGTAACCATTACAAATCTTTCAAATCGTTTTTGTAAATATTTTTTTTTCAGATTGTCAAAATGATTAAATATCTGTTAAAGCTCTACTCAAGACAAATACCAAATTATAGTTTTTGCAATAAGATGCACAAACACGAAAAATCTCTGCTCTTTCCAAGCAAGAATAATCCTTTGTATCAGCTGAAGTTCTCAATATTAAATAACTCATTGGACTCAACAGACTTGCTCATGTATAAGAATTCTTCCTATAACAATAAATGTGGGTAAGAATATTTCTCAGAAGAACAGTTGGACAGGCAGGGTTAGTAACAACAGTAACAGTACATGTGTATAAAAACAGAAATTGTCTATGCTTTTAGTGTTTCTTCTTCTTCAACCTGCCTCATATTTCTAAAGGCTCAGGCATAAGGACAGTTTACATCAAAGAAATCCTAGCCTTTCTAAGCAAATGGGGAGAGATGTCTTAATTTTAAGGACTTGAAAGTCCTTGCATAAGTGTTTCACCTGAACACGTATGCAGTTGGTCATAGAGGATTATTACTAGAGGTTCCCATGGATGCCAAAGGTATGGAGCTGTTGATACTGTATACATGTTCTAAATAGTTTCTTCTTGCTTTTTTTTTAACTTAGCAGCACTTTTGCACTGGCAATGGGCCATAGTATTGGCACACTTCCCTATACTGAGCTGACATCTCGCTTTGGTATATGCAGCAGTGTCCTGCCATCTTATCGTTCATCATGCGGCATCAGTAAAACAACTTCTGCTTTTGGCTTGAAGTTGAGCTGAGGTCACAGATTTTGTTGTTTTCATGGCAAAACAGTCTTTTTTTTACTTTGTTTTGTGATTGAAATGTGTGACTTTTGGTTATGAAGAAAACGACCACTCTGTTGTAAAGACCTGAGCAGGCATTGGATCTGATTGGCATATGCAATGCTTTATACTGACAGTAAAAATGGTAGTGATGTAGTATCCTTTGCTGTCATCCAATACTGCCATGGCTATTTTCCTGACAGACATGCTGCATGGACCTGAAGCCCAATGAGGTGGCATAGCTAGGCTGCACTTCCTCCCAAGCAATATGCCTCACTGTCAGGAGAGCTCAACACACCCCAGCTCAATCCACCAAGGGCGCTGGCCATGTTGCGTTCTTGCTGTGTGTTAGTACAGAGTCACTGCTCACCATGGGAAGGGGTTCTTTTCTTGTCAGCAATGCCGCCTGTCTGAGCAGCCGTGTTGTATGTGAAGGACCTGAAGCCAAATTCTGTGACCGTGGTAGCATGCATTACCAATTCAACGTTCGTGTTATGCATGTCACAACATAATCTCTGAATTGATATCAAGATCAAGTGGTAAGGTCCAGATGGACAACCCTTAGCATTTTATATATACATATTTATGCATGCAAAGTAGATATAGGATAAGATTTTTCCAAGGTTGTTGGAGCCAGACCTAATACTGTCAACAAACATAACCTGTAGCTCCTTGGGAGATAGGAGGAAACACAATGCTTAGATAATGACTTGAACCTGAGAACTCCCTCACAATGTTGCCTGCCTTACCATCATAAAACAAGTACATACCACAGTCCTGATCTAATAAGAAGGTTCTGAATTTGAATATATAGTTATTTGATATAACTGTTTAAACCTTCCCTTATGAAGCACAATTTCATCATATGCAATTTAGGAAAAATGTATTTTTTCATCATAATGCAATATAGTCAATAAAACACATAAACCATGACCATGAATTCATAACAAATTGGTTCAGATGCATCTAAAATAAAACACTGCATACATTTTGATTTTATATTCACTCCATAATGTAGGAAATCACATTATCCTGAAATAAGAAGCAGCTCATTTTTCCAGGGTGTCTGTGGCAGAGCAAAGACATGAGGCAAAAAGAATCTAAACCCAAATACAGTACTGTATCCATAAAATGTAATTAGAATTAAATCTCAATAAAATGGGAACAGTAAAGAGTATAAAAAAATACTGTAATTCAAAATATCCTTCCTTCATCTTACTGAAATAGTGCCATCTAGCGTTCCATTTGTGAAATTCTTATCCTAATAATAAAATATGAAATTGCTCACAAATGTGTAAAATGTACAAAATATGATTGAAATATGGAATTGCACAAAACTGTATCCCTATAAAAAATTAATTCTGAGAAGTATCTGAATTAACTTTTTGATATGATCAAAACATGTCATTTTTAACATATGGCTATAGCTGGTTTGCTGTTTCATAATGTTTTGATGTTTGAGATATATGAATCAATAAAAATATGTAAACCAGAAAGTCAATATGGTTCATCTTTTTAGTTATCACTTATTTATTCGTTCATATATTTTATCTATGCATTTTCTTGCCTGATTATTCAAGTATAAGATTACACAATCAGTATTGTCGTTGAAAAATAAACCCGCTCTAGATGGCAAAGTAAGCCACCGTCATACAGACTACAGCATTGGATAGACTACACCTAACTTCATATGAAGTCTTCAGACACAGGCATGGAGTTCAAAGAGGACATACCGAACAAATTCCATGCCAACCCTCTGACCACCTTGTTTTCTTATTCACTATCACAATTTTCAATTGTATGTTAAATGGGTTTATTTTTATATATTGAATTTTTTAAACAATTTTGGTATGAATAATACAGCAAATATAATTTTCGCTCTGAAACCTGAATGATTTTCCGCCACTGTTTAGCCTGTGGCTTTTCTCAATGAAGTCTCCATCAAAATCTTATGAATTTACAAAACACAGATTTGCAGGACCACACACTACTGTCATGTAAGTTAATGCATCTTTATATCTCCAAAATGCTGTTTGACTTCGAATGTGGTTTGGGATAGTGCTTGCAGTTTATTATATTGGAAAATGAGTAATATAAATAATAAGAAAGAGAACAGTAAATAATAAAGAATAAGTGATTGGTTAATTGATAAAAGATACCTATGGCAGTATTTCCACAGTGAGTAAAGGAGCATTGCATTTATTCAAATAATTGTTCATTTTTAACAATTAGGCCTTCAATTTTATTCAAGCCTCAAGTTTTGTATTTTCTCCCATTATCATGTACATGCTATAGAGTTTACAGATACTACTGCAACACTGTGTGTAAAGCTGCAATTAAGAAACTATGTGGGCACTCTCTGCTTAGCACTTTACATGCTACACATATTAATACTGTTAAAACAACTGATCCATCCTCTACGATACCTATTATTTTGCAGTTTTTTAATAACTCTGCAACTTGAAACTGTATTTCCATTACTTTTGTTCTGTGTAAGAGAGATAACTTTTGCATACTGAAGAATAATCATGAGCAATACTTCATTACCTCTTCACAATAACTGTGCAAGTGTGTCTTAGTTTTACAAATTGGATAACTGTGACATCTACTCTTATACAATAAAAGGACAGAAGGCTAACAGTGATTTCTTTGAAGGTAAACAATTGTATACAAAATAAATGCAAAGATGTTCAGGTAGAATCATGTATTTGGCATGACAATTAAAATAATACAATAACTTTTATCAAGAGAAAAGAATGCTCATGTATTATAAAATGAAACCAGTTTCAGAAATGGAAAAAAATACAAATTTTTGCCAAAAATCTGGACAGAACATGTATTATGTAAAGCGACTAGGAACATACTCTTTGAAGTGCAAAATATAGCTTTAAAGGTTTATACAGTTATTATTGTCACATGTAATGGATACAGTAAAATTCTTACTTTCATGAGCTAATCAACATGCAACACATCACTGTGCTCAGCCTTTCCCAGTCTTCAAAAGGCAAGGTTATCTAATCCTGGTCCTTGATGGACACAATGACTGCAGGCATTTGTTACAAAGAGTGTATTAATTTAATATCTATCCTTGTTGTTGATTTAACTTGCTACTTACTATTCATTCTGGTGTTCTGTCTGCAGAATATTAGAACTGAATGATAGTACATACCTTTATTTCTCTCAGAAATTGTGAAAGTGTGCTTTTAATTTTCAACACTTTCATTAGGAATGAGTTAAGTTTGGTTTCTATACTCTCTAATGCTTAATTTTATTCCTGTTGTTGGTTGAGAAATATAACTTTTTCATTTATTTTTCTTAACTGAGTAATTAACATTGATATATAGTATATAATAAAAAAGTCAACAGGTAACCAACAAAGTTGGTACCATTTTCTCCTCTTTATGTTTTCATCATTAAGCAGCTAGTTTAACAAAATATTTTGAAAAAAAGTGGAAAGAGACAGCTATTTTTTTTATTTCTCCCCATTTCACAAATCATTTTGTTGATTTTCCCACACACATATAGTGCACTGTTAGGACTTTCTGCAAAGCAAAACGATAACATAAACTGGAGGATATTAATTAAACAATTGTGATAACCTTTAAAAATAACAGCATCTTATCTACTTAAGAGAGTAAAGAAAATAAGTGACAGAAGAAGTGATTGTGTGAGTAAGCTAGCACAAATAGTTAAAAAATACTAAATTATAAGCTGGCTGGCCAACTACACATTAAGAATGAAAATGGCACATTATTTAGTGCATTTCTATTTTGGACCACTGAATGGTTGCTGTTATTGTTGTTAAAATTGAGAATTACTACTCTTAACTGTTTATATATGTAAAACAGTCACATTTTTCAGCCATGTGTTGCAGATGTCCATCCATCCATCCATCCTCTTCCGCTTATCCGAGAATGGGTCGCAGGGGCAGCAGCTTGAGCAGGGATGCTCAGACTTCCCTCTCCCCGGCCACTTCTTCTAGCTCTTCTGGGGGAATCCCGAGGCGTTCTCCGGCCAGCCGGGAGACATAGTCCCTCCAGCGTGTACTGGGTCTTCCCCAGGGCCTCCTCCCGGTTTGACGTGCCCGGAACACCTCACCAGGGAGGCGTCCAGGAGGCATCCTGATCAGATGCCCGAGCCACCTCATTTGACTCCTCTCGATGCGGAGGAGCAGCAGCTGTACTCTGAGCCCCTCCCAGATGACTGAGCTTCTCACCCTATCTTTAAGGGAAAGCCCAGACACCCTGTGGAGGAAACTCATTTCAGCCGCTTGTATTCGCGATCTCGTTCTTTTGGTCACTACCCATAGCTCATGACCATAAGTGAGGGTAGGAACATAGATTGACCGGTAAATTGAGAGCTTTGCCTTGCAGCTCAGGTCCTTTTTCACCACGACAGACCGATGCAGAGTCCGCATCACTGCAGATGCCGCACCGATCTGCCCGTCGATCTCACGCTCCATTCTTCCTTCACTCGTGAACAAGACCCAGAGACACTTGAACTCCTCCACTTGGGGCAGGATCCTGCCCCCAACCCTGAGAGGGAACTCCACCCTTTTCCAGCTGAGGACCATGGTCTCGGATTTGAAGGTGCTGATTCCCATCCCAGCCGCTTCACACTCAGATGTGAATCGATCCAGAGAGAGCTGAAGATCACGGCCTGATGAAGCAAACAAGACAACATCATCTGCAAAAAGCAGTGACCCAATCCTGAGTCCACCAAACCGGACCCCCTCAACGCCCTGGCTGCGCCTAGAAATTCTGTCCATAAAAGTTATGAACAGAATCGGTGACAAAGGGCAGCCCTGGCAGAGTTCAACTCTCACTGGAAACGGGTTCGACTTATTGCCGGTAATGTGGACCAAGCTCTGACACCGGTTGTACAGGGACCGAACAGCCCTTATCAGGGGGTCCGGTACCCCATACTCCCGGAGCACCCCCCACAGGATTCCCCGAGGGACACGGTCGATCGCCTTTTCCAAGTCCACAAAACACATGTAGACTGGTTGGGCAAACTCCCATGCAACCTCCAGGACCCTGCTAAGGGTGTAGAGCTGGTCCACTGTTCCGTGACCAGGACGAAAACCACACTGTTCGTCCTGAATCTGAGGTTCGACTATCTGACGGACCCTTCTCTCCAGGACCCCCGACAACATCCAGAATCTTGAGGAACTGCGGGCATATCTCATCCACCCCTGGGGCCCTGCCACGAAGGAGTTTTTTGACCACCTCAGTCCCACCTCAGTCCCAGAGATGGGGGAGCCCACCTCTGAGTCCTCAGGCTCTGCTTCCTCATTGGAAGGCATGTTAGTGGGATTGAGGAGGTCTTCGAAGTACTCCCCCCACTGACCCACAACGTCTCGAGTCGAGGTCAGCTGCGCACCATCCCCACCATATACAGTGTTGACACTGCACTGCTTCCCCCTCCTGAGACGCCGGAAGGTGGACCAGAATCTCCTCGAAGCCGTCCGAAAGTCGTTCTCCATGGCCTCCCCAAACTCCTCCCACTCCCGAGTTTTTGCCTCAGTAACCACCGAAGCCACATTCCGCTTGGCCTGTTGGTACCTATCAGCTGCCTCCACAGTCCCACAGGACAAAAGAGTCCCATAGAACTCCTTCTTCAGCTTGACGGCATCCCTCGCCACCGATGTCCACCAACGGGTTCGGGGATTGCCACCACGACAGGCACCGACCACTTTACGGCCACAGCTCCGGTCAGCCACCTCAACAATAGAGGCACAGAACATGGCCCATTTGGATTCATTGTCCCCCACCTCCCTCGGGACGTGGTCGAAGTTCTGCCAGAGGTGGGAGTTGAAGCTACTTCTGACAGGGGACTCTGCCAGACATTCCCAGCAGACCCTCACAACACGTTTGGGCCTACCAGGCCTGACCGGCATCCTCCCCCACCATTGAAGCCAACTCACCACCAGGTGGTGATCAGTTGACAGCTCCGCCCCTCTCTTCACCCGAGTGTCCAAGACATGTGGCCGCAAGTTGACGACACGACCACAAAGTTGATCATCAAACAGAGGCCTAGGGTGTCCTGGTGCCAAGTGCACATATGAACACCCTTATGCTTGAACATGGTGTTCGTTATGGACAATCCGTGACGAGCACAGAAGTCCAATAAAAAAACACCGCTCGGGTTCAGATCAGGGGGGCCATTCCTCCCAATCAAGCCCTTCCAGGTCTCACTGTCATTGCCCACGTGAGCACTGTAGTCTCCCAGTAGTACAAGGGAGTCCCCAGAAGGTAGGCCCTCTAGAACCTCCTCCAGGGACTCCAAAAAGGGTGGGTACAAACTGCAGTTTGGCACATACGCACAAACAACAGTTAGGACCCGTCCCCCCACGCGAAGGCAGAGGGAGGCTACCCTCTTGTCCACCAGGGTAAACCCCAATGAACAGGCTCCAAGTCGGGGGGCAATAAGTATGTACACACCCACTCGGCGCCTCTCACCGGGGGCAACTCCAAAGTGGTAGAGAGACCCTCTCAAGGAGATTGGTTCCAGAGTCCAAGCTGTGTGTCAAGGTGAGCCCGACTATATCTAGCTGGAACCTCTCGACCTTGCACACTAGCTCAGGCTCCTTCCCCTTCAGAGAGGTGACATTCCATGTCCCAAGAGTCAGCTTCTGTAGCCAAGGATTGGACTGCCAAGGTCCCCGCCTTCGGCCACCACCCAACTCACACTGCACCCGACCTCCTTGGCCCCTCCCATAGGTGGTGAGCCCATGGGAAGGGGGACCCACATTGCCTCTTCGGGCTGTGTTCGGCCGAGCCCCATAGGTGCAGGCCCGGTGACCAGTTGCTCGTCATCGGCGAGGGAAAACGCCGTCCAAGTTTTTTGTTCTTCATAGGAGGTTTTGTTGAACCACTCTTTGTTTCATCCCTCACCTAGGACCAGTTTGCCTTGGGTGACACTACCAGGGCCATAAAGCCCCAGACAACAGAGCTCCTAGGATCATTGGGACACGCAAACCCCTCCACCACGATAAGGTGGCGGTTCAAGAAGGGGTGTTGCAGATGTCCCTCGTAAAAAAGTTCAATGATGAAAAATGTGTCTTTAATAATTATTTAAGTGACTATTAGAATAAATACTGTATTTTCTATCTACTGATACACATTCATGCAAAGAAAATACAGTACTTAAATTTATCCACTCTTTTTAATGGCCCTCAGGGCAGGCTAACTTCTAAATCCTGATCATAATTAAACCTCATATATTCTGTCTTCTTCCTATTTACTTTCAGTCCTCTAACTTCCAAAGCTTTTCTCTATTCCTCCAACTTCCTCTCTACTGGGATCTTGGCTATTTCCCCTCATACTACTTCTAACCTTGGTCATCATTTCCTAATATATATTTTGTACAATCTCAACGTGCTTCTCTGGTACCCATTCTCTCTCAAGCACCTCCAGACTAGGGAATCCATTCCCGGGCTGGATTCCCGGACATTTTTCATTCCCGGGAATGAAACTGCTATTATTCCCAGGAAAATGGGAACGGCCAAGCTCGTATATATAGCGTGTAAAAGTATAAAAATCAATCAAGAAATAACAGAGTTATAGTTGAAAATAATTAAGGTGGTGCCATTGCTGCAGCTTGCACTTCATCAGACAACAGCTTTGAACAGCAACTTGAAATTGCAATGCGTCAGTCTGTTGCATCCGCATTATCTGTGCCAAGAAACTTGCCATCATAGAATGATGACAAGAAACTGGATGCATCAGTAAAAGCTGAAATGGCGGTGTTTCAGTGCAATGGTGGGCGTTGTTTAGAAGAAGTGTATCAGTATCTGATGATCATGCTGCCTACTTCAGTGGAGGCAGAGAGTGCTTTCTCAGTGGCTGGCGTACTTCTGCACGAAGATACGCTCTCGCATGGACGACCGCACGCTGGACACGTTAATAATAATTCATTACATTTATATAGCGCTTTTCTCAGTACTCAAAGCACTATCCACAGAGAGGAACCAGGAAGCGAACCCACAATCTTCCACAGTCTCCTTACTGCAAAGCAGCGGCACTACCACTGTACCACCTGTGAGGACATTGTGCTTTGTACGCTCTTATTACCACAACTAAAGATACATGTACTTATATGACAGCATGAACTGCTTGTAGATAAGGTTAGTCTTTTATTTGTGTCAACATATTGCAGTCAGTCATTCTAAAACCGTTCACATATGAGATGCCCGTGCACTGTGTCATCCCCGGGAGCCCCGGGAATTAAATGCAGGATTCCCAAAATTCCGGAAATGGATAAACCCGTCCGGGAATGGATTTCCTACTCCAGACCTCTTGGCAGGCACTCTATCATAAGACTTAAAGTTAAGGCCAGAGTTCAGCCTTAGCTAAATGACACCACTCGTGCTATCAGGCAGGATAAACTCCAGGTCTCATATAAAACTCTGAAAACTTGCTTGAAACTCTTTTCGAATTTAATTGCAAATGCTGCCTCAACAGCTAGAGTGCTTTGTAACACCATAAACACTTTTTTTAAATCCACCAGGCAGTGGTTTCCCTATAAGCTTGCCTGAGACCAATGAGTTATTTCTCAACTTTTTTATAGATAAAATCCAAGTTATTCGGTCGGGCGTTATTCTTCCAGCTATGGACCACAGTGAGGGGATTCCAGCTTCCCTTAGGCCAGTGCATACCAGGTTTACACTATTTAAACCAGTTTCCTCCTCCCAGCTAGCTAATATAGCCATGAATTTGAAACTTTCCAGTTATCCTCTTGATATTTTACCCGTATGCCTATTTAAAGACTCTTTTAGGGTCATCAGTCCACTTGTTTTGGCCATAATTAACAACTGTTTAAAAATTGGGGCAATGCATGACAATTTCATGCAAGCAATTGTTCAGCCACTACTGAAGAAGCCTAATCTGGACTCTACAGTGCTCTCAAATTACAGGCCTATTTTTAAGCTCCCTTTCCTGTCCGAAATTATGGAAAAGGTGGTTTGTGTACAATTACTTGTATATTTTACTTACCCAATGTGTTTCATTCTGGCTTTAAAATATTTCATAGTACAGAATCTGTTTAGTTGAAAGTGAAAAATGATATTCTATTAACCTTGGACTCAGGTTCTTGTGCTATTTTGGTGTTGCTGGATCTTAGCACAGCTTTTGATACGGTGGACCATGGGGTTCTATTAAAGTGGCTCAAGTGTGAACTTGGTATTCAAAGATGTGCACCGAAATGGTTTGCACCCAACTTAAATGATAGATCTATGTCGGTTAGCATAGGTGACAACTTTTCCCAGCCACCTCAGCTCACTCAGGCCATACCACAAGACACTACTCTGCTTATTTGCCTTATAGTTGCTCCCTCTGGGATTTCTTTTTTCAAAAACATAGTGTTAATTACCACTGTTATGCTGATGATACCCAGCTTTACAGTATATTAAAGTTAGCCCTGACATTGTTTAATCTGTAAAGAAGGTGATAGAGTGTATTTACGATATTAAACTCTGGATGGTGCAAAATTACCTCAAACTAAATGAAAATAAAACTGAAGTCCTTATCTTAGGCCTTAGTTTTTTCTGCTAATGAAATTGGCAATCATTTAGGCTTGTTGAGGGAAAAAATTTGTAATGATGTCAGGAACCTGGGTATCATCTTTTATTCATTTCTAAGCTTTGACAAACAAATCTCTGTGGTAGTAAAGAAGGATTTGGCAAAAGTGATTCATGCTTTTATTACATCTTGGCTTAATTATTGAAATTCTTTATATGTGGGATTGCCCAAATCTGCCATGTGGCGCCTTTAGTTGGTACAGAATGCAGCAGCTAGACTTCTGGACAGCACTAGCAGAAGAGATAATATCTCACCTGCATTGGCATCCCTCCATTAGCTGCTGGTGTGATCTTGGATTGACTTCAAAGTTTCAATGTTTGTATATAAGGCCTTCCTTATATAGAGGGGACTGGGCGGTCTCGTGGCCTGGAACCCCTACAGATTTTATTTTTTTCTCCAGCCTTCTGGAGTTTTTTTTTGTTTTTTCTGTCCACCCTGGCCATCGGACCTTACTCCTTTCTATGTTAACTAATGTTGTCTTATTTTAATTTCTTATTTTGTCTTTTATTTTTCTTCTCTTCATTATGTAAAGCACTTTGAGCTACTTTTTGTATGAAAATGTGCTATATAAATAAATGTTGTTGTTGTTGTTGTTCCATTGTGTCGCCCATAAATATATCTGTGATCTCCTTCATCCCCTCTTGAGAATGAGAGTTTTGAGGTCATCTGCTCAATTACTTCTTGCAGTACCTAGATCACAGCTAAAGTTTAAGGGTGACAGGACCTTTTCAGTTATTGCTCCAAGACTTTGAAACGATCTGCTGATCCATATCAGATCTTCTCCTTCAATTGAGGTTTTTAAGACTATTAGAAACCTACTTTTTCTCCTCCGCATTTCTATGGTGGGTGATGTTGTTGGGAAGTAGAGGATAGATAGTAAATAGTTTTAATTGACTGTTTTATAAAATTGGTAGTTTTACAGTAGCCTTACATGTCTCTTTGTATAGCTCTTTGGTACACCATCTGTTGTCTTTAAATGTGCTTTATAAATAAATTTGATTGATTGATTGATATTGTTTCTAATTTTCATACACCTCCACCAAAGTCTGTGCCTTGGTTCTTGCCATTGTCCTCTTTGCATCCTTGTTTGTCTTTCTATACAGACTATCTTCTATTTTCTCTCTCCCTGATAGGGACCATGTCTTCATTCCCTCCTTCTTAGCTTATATCACATTCTGCACCTCTCTGTTTCCACCACCATATTTCTTTGTCCCCAGATGGTCTCCTTCCTGTCATCCTACCTAACATTTCTTCGCCTACTCTCAATACAACTTTGTTGTTCTTCTCCCACCATTCTTCCACAATCTGAAAGGGATGCACTTCATTTATAATTTTCTCCCTAAACCCATACATCTTTCAATTTCCACCACATTTTAACTTAGTACTGCTTGTTCTGGCTTAAACTGTGACCTCATAGTCCATCACCAACATTTTTTGCTGCAGTGACATACTTTCTCTATTTATGACCTTACAGTTCTTAATCTCTGAATACATTAGAAAGTCTATTTGGCATTAACTTCCTCCACTACTGTAAGTAACAAGCTGATTTACTTTTTCTCAAAAAATGTGCTAACTCTAACCAAATCAAATGCCATGGTAAACTCTATTATTCAGCACCCCTCCTCATCCACCCACCACGATCATCTCGATCATCTCTCTACTCTTTCCCACATGCCCATTTAGAGCACCAACAAAAATCACCTTCTCTCCCTCTTGTACCACCCCTCCTTCTCCTCCTCCTCACAGCCCACTTGAGGAACATATGTACTAATGACCTTAACTACAGTCTCATCAATGACCAGCTTTATACAGGGAGGTCCAGATCTAATTATGCAGATCCAGATCGTCTGGATGACTTTGATTTATGCGGGGACGATTCCAGTTCAGTGCGAAGACGATTCTTCATGTTGTCAGTTAGCACACTTCTCGATGGTCCGGGATTTTTCGGGTGATTTTCTATGTAATAAACTTAAGTTATAGCGTAATGAAAATTGCATAATTAGATCTGGACCACCCTATACTTATTACCAATTCACTTCTTTAATTCACACTAACAAGTCTGTCCTGAAGTTCTTTGGATCAATATCCCTACACAGTCTATCATTTGCTCATTTGCTCCACTGTACAACTTACAGCCTCCTCCAAATTATCTTGCCTCATTCCTCTTCCATCTATTTTCCAACACATGCAACACTTCCACTTTCCTCCTTTCCTTCAAATTAGCCAACTCCTTCCCTATTCATTACTCCATTATTCTTACCTTCAATTTACCCTACTCTTTCACCTTTCTCATCTTCTTCTTCTGGACCAACTTCTTTAGCAGAGCCTGCCCTTGGCCAAGTAGTTCTAGCTCACTTCCTACAGGGGTCAGGCAAAGCTCTTACATGTCACCTACATTCCATTATTAAAGGTTTTGGCTAAAGTTGTACTGCTCTTCTTGACAATAACCTTCTCTGTTTATATGAGCTTGAGTGTGGCAGCAGGTTGAGTTAGTAGATTATTATGTTGACATTGCTGTCCTATCTTTTTACAACAGCCTAATTTACTATGAAGTGATGAAGCCAGTAAGTGTATTGAATATATCTATCTTTTCTTCATCGATCCCTAAAACTATCTTGAATCTTCGATGTTCTTTGCTTGCTAATATGTCATTTAATGGAGAAAAGGGCACAGGAACAACTGGGGATGTCAGTGGAGAAGAATAATAATGTATATTTTATTTTGTTATCCATCCATCCATCCATTTTCCAACCCGCTGAATCCGAACACAGGGTCACGGGGGTCCGCTGGAGCCAATCCCAGCCAACACAGGGCACAAGGCAGGAAACAATCCTGGGCAGGGTGCCAACCCACCGCAGTTATTTTGTTATATTGCTTTTTAAAAATTTAGTAATGAGGTTATAAATAAAAAGTATGTTGGTGATAATTAATTTAATTTCTTATAGCATTTGACAAAATATGATGAAAAGAAAGCAAAGCAAAATAAGACAGATGTATTTAAATGACTATTCTATATTTTACATACAGTATACAGTACAACAAATAATTACATCCATCCATCCATTAACCAACCCGCTATATCCTAACTGTAGGGTCATGGGGGTCTGCTGGAGCCAATCCCAGCCAACACAGGGCACAAGGCAGGAAACAAACCCCGGGCAGGTTGCCAGCCCACCGCAGACAAATAATTACATCTCATTTTCAATGTTACACTGTGTGATGCCAGGGCGGGTACAGCCGCCCTAACCACAACACAGACAGGCAGGATACAGGTTTAGTCCACACAGCACATGGTTTTATTTACACAGTTCAGAACTCCACAGAACAAGGCAAAGCACAGTGCACTAATCACCAACACAGTCCCTTTGCCTTCAGTCCTCCACAACAAGTTTTGTCCTCTTTCCCCCCGACTCTGGCAGATGACTTCTGGTGACTGGCCCCTTTTTATAGGGCACCTGGAAGGACTCCAGGTGCCTACCAAACATCTTCCGGCAGCACTTCTGGGTGTGACGGAAATGCTGCCAAATAGGGCCCTGCAAATGCCATAATCAGGGACTCCTAGCTGGGTAAGGGTCACGACCGTCCGCCACAACTGTAATAGATAGTCACCAAGCAATAAAATGTTGCACAACATTCTAGACAATCTTTAAATTTACTCTATGCTGTAACACTGCTTAAATTTTACTAACCATTCTCTTGCCTCTGACTTATTATTAGAGAGAGGTCCATAAGTTAATTTTACTATTTAAATTCCAATTACCAATTGTGTAACATAAGTGCTTCACACCCAATGAGCAACACCTATTTCCATCACACAACCATGTTGATACAGATCAAATGATAAAAAGTGGTTACACAGATTAAAATTATTGGTCAACCTACTGATAAATGTGTGAACAATACAAACAGATGTCCATTTAAATGTTACTTTATAGAATGTGTATTAGTAAAAAAAGTCATTTTATAAATACTCCATTGTAATTATCACAAACATATAATTCTCTTTATTGACACATAATCAATCATTTGATCAAATGTTTATTTTAGAAAGTGCCTTTCAGAAGGCACACTATCAGAGGATGTTTTACAAAACAGCTTTTTGATTTCTTGGTAAACGCAGAAATCTTTAATTTCAATTTTGCAACTCTTTCCTTGAACAATGTTTATTTGATTAGATTGAACTCTTTTGTAAGTTACTTGGGATAAAAGTGTCTGCTAAGCAAATAAATGTAAACGCAGCTTAGATGTATTAATGGTAAAATATATAGCTGGTCAGGAATGTCACCCTATAAATAAATGCATGATAGATTTATCACTCATTACAATGACATTCACCACATAGCTGAAGTGTGACAAATATAATATCTTGCTTTTTTGAAAACAAGTTTCAAAGAAAAGTATATTTACAGGATTTACTAAGATACAGAATGACAGTCATCTTAATTACATTGATTTTGTTTAATATACAGTATATAATATAGTTTTTGTATTTTTTTGTTAAACTAAAAATGAAAGTATTTATTTTTTTCAAGGACTATTGGAAGCATTCCCTCATACTATTTGTATAACTCACCTTGTACAGTATGTTAAACAATATCTGGTACTCAACGCATACCGTATTTTATACAAGAGAATGAAACAGGTTTCGGTGACTATGTGCTAGTCCACTTCATCCAGTCAATGCCTAGAGGTTGACATTCAGATTTGTTAAGAAAAACTAGAAGATACTATCTAATCTAAAATGTTACTAAATACTTAAATACTAAAATGTTAAGAGGTGTAATTTAAATGCTGAGTTTGCCTACTCACACTCACACACAAGAGAGTATCCTACTTATAAACCTTATTAATCGAAAGTGTGAAGAAAACTATCAGAATTTGAAGTAATATTGTTAAAGTAATTAATAAAATAAAACATGCTGCAAATAGGATTCTTTTGACACTGACTTTCCATCAACTGGTGAGTGTGAAAACTACAATATACCATATAAAACAATATGTACATAACTTGACTAGGTAGCATGGACGGTCAAATTTAATAGGGGGTTGGATTTTCATTTGAGCAACAATGCACAATAAATATGCCTGACAGTGCATAAGCAACAGATTACAGCAAACAGAACTTCATTCTACATACCACAATGCCACAGGATCACACTACAACAAGACAAATGCAGGTTGCATTGATCAAAGAGATAAGGTAACACTACATGTAGAATTTACTTTTTATTTGATTTTTTAATATTTGTTGCAGATTAATTTGTAATTTTATTTCCTTTTTTGAATGACATCCCAAGTGGCACAACCACTACTAGATACTTTCCTGCATTGTATTTTGATTTGTCTTCTCTTGCTGTATTTTTCATAATGTTGGGTGAAACCTGCATCGTGATACTGAAGAGATTGTCACAGCAAGAACTTCTTATCAGGTTAACTCTAGTTTTGAAATAAATGGAAAGCTTATTCTCTCAATGAATTAAATAAAGCTCAAAGATTAAATACATTAAACTAGATACCCAATAATATCAAACATTAAACACTAAATATAAGACTAATACTTAAAAATAAAGTTCTGAATTAGAATAACAAACAATTAACAGGAACAAAACACAAAATGCTACAATCCCATGAACAAAAAACATCGTAAGTACCTGGATATAGAGGGTGACCTGAAAGAAAGGGTAAGGTTGACAGTGTGTTTTTTTTTGTAAAGGCTTTCTTTTTTTTTTACTAATTTTTAAGGAAAATAAATAGTGAACAACCAAATGATATAGGTGTAACAAAGATAAAGTTCCCACCCCATTTGTACCCCATTTGAAGATAGCAAAAAAAGAAATGTTGTGCTAGAAGCATGTCTTAAACATCCCAATTAGAGTGAAATAAACCATTTAATGCATGTAATTCCTTTTTTAAAGATAATATAGTGGATAGAGAAGAGAAATGAATACGAGCACTGAAAAGTTCTAAAGGAATTAAGTCATAAAATAAATTCCTCCAGGCATTTATTAATCAGTGGCTTTGGATTTTCCAATGAGATACTAAGTGGCTGTTAGCAGTTAAAGAATAAACAGAAATCAATTTCTTATTAATGGGTGCAAAGGAGTACAATAAAAAATGAAAAAAGCCATGGAGAACAAGAAGTAAAATTATCCAAAATGAGGTGAAAATAGAGAACCACAAAAATATGGCAGGTGGGCAGGACTAAAACATATGAAAAAGGGCATAAAAGTCAGTCAGAGACTTAACCCATTAACATTATTTTAAGGTAGTCTCATAAATCCCATGAACAATTTTAAACTGAATAACTTTGTTAGTAGAAATTTTAAAGCAATATTTGATGGATGAAGTGTCCAGATCTGAATCCCACTTGACTGAAATATAAGGCTTTTTGCCTGCATCACAGAGCTGTGCATATGGCACTGAGACCAGTTTGAATAAAAAACAGGCTGAACAAGCAAAATTGTAAAAAGGTGAGATAAGACAAGGGAGGACAGAAAAATGCTGCATGTTCTGATGACCAACCTTAGTTATAGAAAACAAAGTAGAGAAAGACACTTAAAATTTAGAGGAAAAATCATGGAATGAAAAGAATTCTGACTCCCGAAAAAGACTGCTAAGTGTATGAACACCAAAAGCAGACTAGCACGGACACAATCAGAAGTGAAAGCAGAGCTTTATGGACACAATCAGCAGTGAAAGCTATAGAAAACTCTGTTATAAAGATTTTAATAGCCACCCACAAAATGATTGCTTACTGTATTTTCATTTGCCTCATTAAAATCACTTAGTTTCTTGGACAGCAGGTCAATGAATTCAGTGCTTTGTAGCAAGGAAGTGTTAAATTGCCAATGCTCAAGTGTGGATCCCAAAAGTATCAGGTGAAAATTTAATGTTGAAAATCTGTGATCAGATAATGAGGGAAAAAGTGCGGATACATTAGCATTGTAGCAAGATAGCGCTTTGGAGATAAAGATATAATTCTGGAGGAAGACTGGTGATGCATGGAAAAGAAAAAAATATTCTTCATAGATGGGTTAAGGTGTTAATCAACTAATGTCAAATCAGAAACAAATTGGAACAGTGGGAGATGAGGGTGGAATATGCAGATTTGTTAGGGGATGAGCGGTATCTAAAAGTAAGTCAATGAACGAATTTGCATCAATACCAACAATAGGCTCAAAACCAACAAATGATCGAATGTTTCTTGCAATGTCAGAGAATAAATTGCTTCTGTATGGTGTAGGTGTGTAAATTAAGCAGCAAGCAAATTTCTCACCACCCAACTCAACAAAAACATAACAGAGCCATCCTTTAAACATCACCCCTGGATAAAAGAATCTTAAATTGTAATGATCAGCTAACTAAAATCATAACAACACTTTCATGGGTGGATGCAGAAGAGGAGACAGCAACAAGGAAATTCTTTGATGCAGCACTTTTTTGTACAAAAAAAAAAAACTATGTTCACTTTATGCCAATGTAGAAAACTGCTAACATCTCATCTCTGGGGTTGATGGTGACCTAACATTCCACAACAGAATATTAAGATTAGCCATTATTCTATAGACAAGAGAAAGTTATAGGAAAGAACAGAAAAATCAATAAACAAACTTTTAACAATACAATGATGCAGAACAGCGCAAACAAAATAAAGTGAATATCCAAACATCTCTGAATGTACATCCTCCATAACCTAATGGAAACCTAATAAACAATATAAAAAAAGCTCCTGGCAGGATGATGAAACCCACACCAATGACCCTCTCACTCCAGACTACCTGTCATGCTATGCTAGCATAACTATAAAATTTACAGAAAGAGCCCCCTATACTTAGTTTTTTATAGTATATATGAACCTGTAAAGAAGCATTGCAAAACCATTGTAATCAAAAATCAGCTGCAGTAGCGCTATTAACAAATAATGATTGAGAGTACATAAGATAGTCAAATAGACTATGTACCACTCAAGATGAGGCATTTAGTGCCTCCATAGCTAGATTGGGATCTGTGAGCTTGCATGTGTTAAGTTGAGTTTGGCAGGATACAAAAGAAAGGCTTTAATGCCAGCATCCTTGAACTTCTTCAGGACTAGGGATATCACTTGCATGCCTGTGCTGTCTGTGCAGTATGATGAAGGAAGAAAAGGATCATGAAACCTCTGACAGTAATGGACTTTGCCTTCCTTGCTTCTTGCAGGACATTCTGCCAGTCAAAGTACCCTAAAAACTTTATAGTCAATTGGATTGACTGCATTATTCTTCTTGTTGTAAATACAATTGGCCCTCATGACCTCAGACTTGAAACTGGGAAGATACAGTAATCAAAGTGACTAATTCAATTAAAGGTATTGCAGCATATTACCCTTCACAGCACTTGAAGGAATACCCAGAATTATAAAATTGTCTGTTCTGGCTCTGTCATCTTGTTCTGTTAATTTAAACCACAAAGCTGCTATTTTGGAGTAGAAAAAGGATGTACCTGAATGTACCTGAATCACATTATTCCAGTCTGCCCAGAAAAAGGTCAAAAGATTTAGAAAATTGATTTTGCTTGGCATTCAAAGCATTAAAATCAGTTCTTAAATCAAAAAAAATTATTTGGATGACCGTGTTTAAAAATTCTTCTTGCATGATTTTTTTCTTCATTGACAATGTTTTTTGAGCTTTATCATTGTTAAGGATGACTGATTAGGATCAACCAACATGACAAGGTCATGTTTGGACTTGAAAGCCATCTTCTCTGGAGTAGCAGTCACTAATTCAAGAGGAGCTCTCCTTCCTGAACATATCAATACAAGAAAGTAAGTTAATAATTTGTTTACCTGTACTGGTACACAAACATAAATACTGAGAGGTGGAAAATAAAAAGAGTAATGGATGAGGCCCAAAGAGCAGCAAAAGTGAAACCATTACATACTGATCATCTCATGGACCCTAATGTCAGTCAAGCAGTCAGTCATTGTCCAACCAACTATATCCTAACACAGGGTCACGGGGGTCTGCTGGAGCCAATCCCAGCCAACACAGGGCGCAAGGCAGGAACAAACCCCGGGCAGGGTGCCAGCCCAAGCACATGCTAGGGACAATTTAGGATTGCCAATGCACCTAACCTGCATGTCTTTGGACTGTGGGAGGAAACCAGAGCACCCGGAGGAAACCCACGCAGACACGGGGAGAACATGCAAACTCCACGCAGGAAGGACGCAGGAAGCAAACCTGGGTCTCCTAACTGCGAGGCTACAGTGCTACCATTGCGACACTGTGCCGCCCACCCTAATGTCAGTGTAAAGTAAATGCCTTCCTGAGCAATTGTGTTTTAAGTTTCCTTGTAAAAGAGGGAATTGAGTCAGCTGATTGAATTACTTTAGGAAGACCATTCCAAAGGCTGAGTGCAATAGAACTGAAAGCCCTGTCACTCATACAGTACTAGTTAGTTTGGAGCACAACAAGGTGATCAGCATCAGTAGACTGAAGCAGGCAAACAAGACTCTGGTGCTGCAAGTCGAAGCGCAAGGCCACTTAAAATATGTGAAAGAAGTTATGTGCTCACTAGTACAGATCTGAGTGAGGACTCTTGCATCAGAGTTTTGAACCACCTTTACCTGAAATAGATTAGAAGGGACATGGGCTAATAGACACTTAAAGTACAAGATATGACGGAAACAAGTGGATGCAGGGTATGTTAAGGAGGTAGAAGTAAGGAACTTCAGTGTGATTTACTGTATGTGGGTTGAACAACAAAGGGAGGAATCAAAAATGACATTTTTTTCACAAGATGAAGGTATGATTATATCATCACTGAGGGTGAATGAAAATACAGCAACATGTTTCAGAAAATGTATATTTTTTGATTTATAAATCAATAAATCTTCAGTACTTATCACTAAGAAATCACATATTTTGCAATAATAAAAGAAAAAACATAGTTCTATAATCTGGACTTCAGTTAAAAAAGCTATAAATGTTAAAAAGTGCAAAATAATTCAGTATTTACTACATACAGTATATGAGACATAATGGTATAGTGGAAAATTTGACTTGGAACTTGGACTTCTAAACACAAATGTGCATACTCAGATGTGGCAAATATTAGTTTGCTCAGTTTCTTTGCTAAAGAACTACAACTGACAACGTCCTCCTACTGAACAAACACTGAACTGTTAAAATGAAAACTAAACATGTGATTCAAAAGCAACACATGCAAATAAAGGATTATGGACGCAAAATTATTATCAGACAGCATTCAACATATAAAATAAATTAACTCAAAATGATACTTTATACATGCGGTTTTACAACAAAGTATATTTACATCAAAACTTCCATACCTTTGATCTATTTCATGATGATAATTCAAATTAAATCTCCAACTTCATGAAAGCAAGAACATTTTTACAGTACATACATTAATAACACATGTGTAGAAAGGGAAAAGAATCAAAAACCAGATAGCCCTAAATGGGCAACTTTCTAAATTAAACACTATTCTAATAAATCAGGTGTTCCTCAGTTCAACTGTTTTTATTGCAAAGCTTTGCCCAGCTTTGCAAACATTTGTGACAAGGTGATTTGAAAGATGTGCCATTGTTATTTTCTGTCCACAGGCACAGCCATATGGCTGACATATGCTTTTGCATTAAATAGAGTGATCTTTACAACATTAGACTTTGATCCCCAACAGAATGTTTACAACACCAAGATGTAAAATACCACAAGGGTGAAGAATCAAAATATGAACAGCTTTAGGGTTCTCCATTTTCAGGGGAGCCAGTGTCAATAAACCCTGCCCTCACATTACAAACATATTCACATAAAGACTTCAGTTTTTAAGTGCAAAGGTCACAAAATGGTGCATTACCTCTATTTGATGCTACAAAAAATGAAATGCAGAGGAAAGTTGGTATCAAATTGGCTACTGCCTTTAGTCAATATAAATTTAGAAATTGTTCATAAAAAATATGCAATTAATGCTTTCACACTATTGTTATACACATATGTTAAACATATGATAACAAACTGTATTAATGTTCATTAAGAAAGACTCAATTAGACATACAAATGTTCATAGACAAGTATTTCTGCAAAGTAACAACACAGTAAAAACTGAGAATAAAATCTATAAAAAACAGAATTTAAAAATGATCACATCTCTTAACCAAACATTTCATAAGCATATGTAATTGACATGATTTAACAATGTTTAAAATAATAACTTTTCAGCAAATAAATATGTTTGTGAAGAAATAATACACAAATAATGAACAAATATTATTATTGTTTAACTCAAACTGACTTTTTCTTGGATCAAAACAGTTAACAGAATTTGAAAAACTAACACAAGAAAACTCAAGACATTTGCAATATTAATGCATTTGTTCATGCAGTAAAATTGATACTCTGAGAGTTCTAATAAAAAAGCTTCTCAGGTTTCATGTTATTTACATTGAAATTGTATAATAAACGTTGAAAATCATAAGGAAATACATTTAGTATCACAACAAGCATATAGCTACATGAGATGTGGGAGAAGTACAAATTTTCTTCTTATGGTTTACTAGTTAATTTGGATCACAAACCTCCACATTCTAAAAATGAATACACGCATATAAAAGGAGGTGAGTTCAAAAATGATATAGATTTAAATAAACACTTCCAAGAAAAAAAATTTAAATAGATTTTATACAAATAAAATGAGCGTCTCATGATTAGTGATGAGCGAACCCAGCAGAGTTTGCTTAGCTGTGTGTTCGCCAAACTCCACAAAATGCATTGAAGTTAATAGGGAAGGAGGAACTGAACAGTGGAAGCATCTGCTAACTATGCTGAACTGATTATTGTGGTCAAAAATGTGGTCTGAGCTTTGAAGCATTTCTGTTAACCACAAAAACAACAAAAGACACAAATAGAACCAATACCACAAACAAAATAGAAACCAATACCACAAACAAAACAGAAAAAAATTGCCACAAACTAGCAATAAGTAAATAAAATATAGATCTTTGCGCTCACAGAGTTCTAATCTTGGGGTACACAAGCACAACTGCACCTATGCATCTTTGCAGATGCTTTACACTTTTGTCTTCAATGAAGAAGAAAGTAACGCCTTGTATATAGTAAGAAATCTTTCATTATTATTATTTCACTGAGTCTCCTGTTAACTAATGAGAGATGTGCTCCTTTAAGGCTTGTTTTAAGATGCAGCTAGGCACATGGCAAATTATGCATGGATATTAGCCATGTGGTGGCAGAGCACAGGAATGAGAATTACAAATTAGGTGGTGGTATTCCACATGGACAGCTAATGTACCCCTCAGTTGAAAATACTGCAAAGATTGTTTTTGTTTTTAAGCACATGTGGGATGGAAATCCACCTCGAGTACTGACCAGGTCTTGCCTTCATGCAGAAGAAAATCAGCAACAATCTTACAGTAGGCATTCTTTAAAGTTCTGTGAATGGCTGCTACAGTTCTGTGATGTCAGGCTGGCCTTGCAAAGCATCATGGGTACTGAGAAAGAATGTTCACCTAAGCACTCTGCACAGCACATTTCCAGGCAGCAAGGCAGCAAACACAGCACATTCACTGCAAAAAATGCTTTGGCTAATTCTGCCAATCAGAACTACTTAACTAAATACCTGTAATTAAAATGCCATTTTTTTCTTTGACACATACAAATGGTTTTCTGTAATACAGTAAGCATAAATAAAGAGGGCACATTACTTTAAGTAGTTTACTTTCTGTTTCTTAAACTATTCTTAATATTTGTAGATGTCTGATGATAATGCATTGTCATTCCTAACTGAAGTCAGATATTGTGTCCTTCAGTATTCAGGGCTTGGACAATTGCGTCTTGCCTCCAAATAAGAGACATAATTTGGAAATATATTCATTTTCATTAATCTGCTGATTACATACAGATGTATTGGTCAATAAACTTGAATAATAATGGTTCTACTGAGTAACATTTATGTTTTCTTAATGAGGAGGACTGAACTTTAGTCTCAGAATTCATTTGAAATTTAGGATGTACTATAACTACACTGATTTTATCATATCTCAGCCAGGGATCCTCTCCTGACTGGGGGTCTAATTCATATTTTATGTATCTTTTGTTCCTTCTTGAATCTTTTATTTATGTTCATATGTTCATTATTGGGCAGCACAGTGGCTCAGTGGGTAGCGCTGCTGCCTCGCAGTTGGGTGATCTGGGGACCTGGGTTCGCTTCCCGGGTCCTCCCTGCGTGGAGCTTGCATGTTCTCCCCGTGTCTGCGTGGGTTTCCTCCGGGCGCTCCGGTTTCCTCCCACAGTCCAAAGACATGCAGGTTAGGTGGATTGGCGATTCTAAATTGGCCCTAGTGTGTGCTTGGTGTCTGGGTGTGTTTGTGTGTGTCCTGCGGTGGGTTGGCACCCTGCCCAGGATTGTTTCCTGCCTTGTGCCCTGTGTTGGCTGGGATTGGCTCCAGCAGACCCCCGTGACCCTGTGTTCGGATTCAGCGGGTTGGAAAATGGATGGATGGATGTTCATTATTCTTTATTTCTGTCTATGTACTAAAGCTGCCTATGTTATGTTTTATGTGTTTCTGGGTGATCCCCCAAGAGCCAGGAACTGCATTCGGTCATATAAATCCAGTTTCACAGTTCCTGGCGGTTCACTTTAGATATGCTTACAAGTGTTTGTTGAGCTACTGTGATTTTTCCTGCGCTTGTATTTTTTTGGATATTTTGAACTTGGGCTCTATTTTTTGACTACGCCTTGGTTTCTGAATTGGGTCTTTCTTTGCTTGGAATGCCTTGTGTTGCTGGAAACTTCTTTATGCCTTATGTGCTCTTCTGAGATTTATAGTGTAACAGGGTATTTTGTAATTTTGTTTTATTAGGATCCTGTGTTTGCTCTTATTACTAGCCAAGGTTTAATGGTAAATCCCCCATGGTGGTCATTTTTGGAAGTGTTTTTGGGATTACGTGCTTAACTTCATGACAGATCTAATCTTTAGATGTCACGTTTTCACACTAAGTTCTGCTTTGTCCAGGTTAAAATAAATTAGAATTAAGGTGTTATTTTTATTATGCAGGATTCAGAAAGCTAGTTAATTCATTTGATTCAAGCAGAATTCATTACTGCTATGCTTTACTGCCAGGGTGTTCAGCAGGGACCGTAACTACAACTAGAAATTACAAACTTTACAAGATTTTAAGTATATGTGTCTAATAAACATCTGATCATGAAAAAATTATTTCTTTTTTGTGCATGGTGTTTGTTGACAAGGTGGTTTTGACTATGCTACAATGTTTGCTGCAGGTGCTAACTGACTGAGCAGTCTGAATTATGTAATGACCAGGAGAAATACTTAAGTCTTTAAATGAAGAAAAATGAAAACTGGGAGGTTGAAACCTCCTTTGCCAAAACCAAAATAATATCCCAAATTTGTAGTCTTAAATAGATCAGCAATAATTTACAAAAAACACACACACTTTAATCACAAACAAACTTACAGTAGCTTTGTTTGAATCCACAATCACTGATGATACAGAAGCTAATATGTGGCTAATGATATTGTTACACGTGACCTTTGAAGCCAACTAGACATTGCATTGTGACAACCAAACCACAAAATGGCAGCATTTGCAGTGTATACATACAGTACTTAAACATATACAGAGCCATGAGTCTGGTGGAAAACACTATATAACAATAAATTGTTTTAAACTGAATTGAATTGAAAGTTGAAATTACATGTGCATGGTACTTGATTATAATACTTCCAAATAATATATTATTGAAAATTAATTTGTGCCTGATTAGGATTTTCTATTTTTGTTTTGATTGCTCATTAATTTTACCATTATGGAAGTACTGTGCTGTCTTGGATGGGCTGTGTGATTATGTTTCTAATTGATGTACAACTTATAAACAACTGATGTGTGACATATTCTGTGGCACATTAATTTTATGATGTCCATGTGTGTAAATCAATTCAAAATGATAGTAAAACAAATGCAAAAGCGTTGTCAATTTACAAAATGTTTCTCTAAATAGCACATAAAGTCAGGGGTGTGTACATATTAGCTATCAAGATTGATAGTCCTGATTTTTCGCATGCTGGCTTATAATATTACAACACAAAAAAAGAAAAAGACAGTAGAAACAAAATATTGTGGCCAATATTAAAGTGCTACCAGGCTGATTGAGAAAGTTTTTAAAACATTCTCTAAAATCATCTTTTATATCTAATCTTACAATTAAACACAATGTATAGCCTCATGATCATTTATGTAAATTGCCTGTTTCAGTTTCAATCAATTTTTTTAATTAATCAGTTTAGTTCTCTATATAATTACAAATATTGTATGGCTAAAAGCAACAAGGATTTCAAGCTCACTTATTCAGTAGAGCCTAGCAGGATGGTTTGTTATAATACAGTGTAATTAGGCATAATGAAGAAGTCAACGACACACCAGACTCTAATTGACTGTTCGGTACAGTGACACACATGTCAAGACTCATTCAAACAGGGTCGATATAGATTTCTAATTTAATATACTGAAAAAGTATATATACAAAAGGCTAAAGAAATACTAGTTTACACAAATTCAATCATATACTTCAAACATATACTTGATTTCCTAAATAATTAAAAAAAACTCAAACTAAACAATGACAAATATTTTCACCTATTCATTTTCTGATGCCTCTTTATCCAGTACTGGTTTTCAAGCAGAAATGCAAGAACCAATCCGGAAAGTGATGAAAGTTCATTGCATGTTTACTACATAACCAACATTCAATTGCATTAGACCAGTTTACATTTGCAAATAAATCTAACAACTACACTTTGGACAATAAGAGGAAATCAGTGCCCTGCAAGTCAATCAGAGGCTTGATGCAGTGTGCTGTGCCACTCTGCCAGCCTTAAAGAATAAAATTAATTTCAACACATCAGAAATACTTGCTTTAAATTGTTTTTCCCAGATGGAATCAAAGTTATTTTGATTCTTTTTTTTTACATTCTGTTATTGACTTTGCAGTTCTCTGACTATTTTGAAACATATATCCTGTTTTTGTCCTTTTTTTGATTTATTTATTTAATGCCACTTGAAAAATATGAGGGATAAAATATGCTATTTCAAAATGTACTGGGGAAAGGCCCCCATATATTGTATGTTATGCCACTCTGTTTCAATCTCAAATCCATTAATAAAATAGATTGATAAGAGTTCTTTCAAATAAACAATAAATCATATAGTTCGGTTCACTGGTGTAAATTAACAGAAGTGCATTTTCGTAAGAAAGAAGACAGGAAGCACTTCTTCATAGAAAGAGTCACAGCAATGAGGAACATATTACTAAGCCATATTGTTGAACCAAAATCTTTAAAAAATATGAATGATTTTTGTGACTCAGTGAGCTCTTCTTTGCTTTGAGACTTCTTATGAACTTATGTAATAGAATATACAACTGCTAACTTTTAAGTGATATTCATTTTTACTGTTAAACCTGGACAGACTCCAATTAAACATACTCTGTATATCACATCTATATAAGAAAGGGCAGAGATGTCTTTTTTATCTGAGAAGATTTCTTCCTTTAATGTGGTTAATTATATTCTTTATGTTTTCTATAGCTCTGTGATGACCAGTGTAATTTTCTATACTGTGGTGTGCTGGGTAACGTCACTTCAGGAGAGGACCACTGAATCAATAAGCTGATTAAGAAGGCAGGCTCAGTCATGAGGCATACTCTCGACCCTCTGGAAGTGGTAGAGGAGAGAATGGAAACAAACCTGAGTGCTATTATAAGCAATGATAAACTTTCTCTCTCTGACACACTGGTATTGAGTACTTTTAGACAACAAATTATTCAGCAGAAGTGTGTCAAGAAACGCTACTCAGGCTCCTGTATACCAGCAGTAATATACCTGCATAATGTCTCACTGTCTCTGCTCTCTGCTCATTTAGTAATCCTGGTGTATATCTAAAAGGGTTGCTGTTGTTGTAATATTTATTGAGATTCTGTTAAAAGCTAATTTCTCCTTGAGACATATAAAGTACTATCTATCTAAACATTCTGATTCACTTATATCACAAATTTAACATCTGCCCAGAATTTCCCAGTTTTCTGAATACTGGACAGGGTGGAAAATCCAGTAATAGAGAAAGAAAGAAGAACCAGTAACAATAATGCTGAAAACTTACATAAAAAATAAACTATCCACTCACTAGTTACTGATGTTGATACATCTTAATGCATTATATTTCAATACTTTTATGTCAGTATGTATGAAAACAATTGTACCAATAGTTTTTGGTATTCTGTTATAAATTTTAATTTATAACAGAATCCCAAAATAACATTTTTTTGGTTTTAAAAGACTCCAAAGTTTAAAAAAATATACAAATAAAATTAATCCTAATTTTCTGTACCATTTAGGCAGAAATAATGTTCATTCATAAATAAGGCTCTAAAAGTATACTAAATTCTGTGATGTTCTTACAACTCACTAAAACTTTTATTTACAGCTCACTTAATATCAAGTTATTTTGTGGTTAACACAGTTGCCTTCTGGATCTAGCTTCCTGACTTCGAATTACACGCCCACTTGCCGACTATGTTGAGTTTTCATTGTCTCATCGTGTCCATGTGTGAGTTTTCCCTCACTCTTGTCAAACATATTCCTGTGAAATAGATTAGGCTCTCTAAACTGATCTAATATAAGTGAGTGTAAGTGGGTGTATGAATGTGGCCAATATTAACCAGCATCCAATTCAGTTTGCTAGCGTGCTCAGTTCTGCAAGAAATGGCACTGACTCTAGCAACCCTACAACTGGATAGGTTCAAACAAATGGATGGCTATAAGTGAGTACATACGTGTGATTTAAAAAAAAAGGAATAAAAACTTAAGTGCATGGATTAGTTCTTTTATGTGAATTACTTTTGCATATCAAATGCTTGTTGCATTGGCTCAAAAACATTACTCATGAATTATTTTACACCCACTAATGCTGCACCATAAAAACATTATACACGACTGTTTAGTAAACTGACAGTGTTTCTGTTTTATGTATTTATTTTACTGCTCCTATGTGTGGACGTGTGGGGTGCAAACTCCTTTGAAGCAATGCCCAGGAAAACTATATCTACCTCATGGTGACTTGGACAGGACTTATATATTTATTGGTGCAACCTCAGAAGGACCAGCTAAGCTGTAGATCTGACTTTGTCACACGCCTCTTGAACCATGGGTGACTTTTTCACTACAACTATGGTAGTCCTTAGTGCTAAAGGTACACTCTTTCAGTTTGGGAAGCAACTGATGGGAGTTTTCATTCTACAGATTAGATATTTAATACATGCCCTGAGCTAGAAAGAGAGAGCAGAAATTACAGAAGAGGAGCTACAATAAGACTTTCAAAAAGAAGTCTACAGAAAAATGCCCCTCTTTTCTAAAACTAAAAATGCACTTTTTTCACTACTTAGTAGCATTTTTCTGAAGTTAAAGTAATACATACATAAATATATAGATACATATCAGCAGGACTGGTGCTACCATTAAGGCGAATTAGGTATTTGCATAGGGCACAGACCATAAGTAGTGGGTGGGGGGGAGACCCAGCCGAATGTCTTAACTACCAAACAGTTGGTACACTAATAAGCTGGGCCTAGGGCACAAAATAACGTAGCACCAGCACTGTATTTCAGTATGCCTATGTAACAGGAAAAATAATACATACAGCTAAATTTTACACAATGTTTTATTTTACACTGAATAAACTAACATTTACCATACACCTTTATTAGACTGTGTGGTGCGACTGGCAGCTCCAGAATCCTAGGTTCAAATCACATTGTTGTTTTGATCCATGTTTAGTTTGCATTTTTTCCTCTGACTTTGTGGGGTTTCATCAAAAAGAGGTGCAGGATAGGTTAACTGTCAATTCTTAATTTGTGTGTTGTGTGTGTGTGTGTGTGTGTGTGAGCCCTCTGTTGGACTGTTGCCCTGTTTAGTGCTGTTTCATACCTTGTGCTTACCGCTGCTAGGACAGCCTCTGGTTCCCACCATGACCTTGACATAGATTAGGTAGGTTTGTGAATGTTAATATTATTTCTATTTGCTTCTTTTAAGATATTCTGTCACTAACTAATTATAATCAAAATTTTAAAATCTTACATAGAAAAAAGTTATAAATTCAACTCATAAAAGTTGCCTGGTAGAACATTTAAAGGCATAATTCTTTTTTTGAAGTGTTGTGACAAAATAATCCAAAGCATTGTACATCAAACATCATCAAAGTAACCGATTTTTTTTCTCAGATTTCTCAAAGTTCAGTAGAAGTTCATGCCAATAATAATATGCAGTGGCAGTTATGAAGTGCTGAAAAGCTGAGCCTACCTGGCCAGTGGCTTGCCATGTGAAATTCATGTACTGGATATTGACAGGAACCGCTGGCATCCTCTGCTGCGCTTTCCTGAAATCGTGAGTAAACGGAGCCATTTTTCCCTCGGACACAATTAAAATATCTTCCTCGAAACCTGCAAGCGAGAGCGAAGAAAGTTCGGTGAAATACAATACATCACGGCCATAAAACCGGTACGTTAATTACTGAGCTTGCACAATGCCTGGCAGTCTTTTTGCATCACTGCCAGTTTTGTGTTTATTAGAACCCCAATTAAAGACTTTGGGGAATGAAAACACTTAAGCTTCAATAAGAAACGTGACAGTGCCGGTGGTTGCTGTTACCTATCAGTGTCCTGGCTTGATGCGCATCGATCCACAAGTAGAAAGTCCCCTCTCGCTGCGCAGCGCTCGCCAACAGGAACGGCAGCACGTGTAGAAGAGCGTAGGAGCGCAGCGAAGCGTAGGTAGCCGTGCTGGTGGCCATACTCGAGTCTCAGTCTATTCTAATACGCCTTTTTGTAACTTTCTTTCCCCCCGTGCTCAGTGCCGTTTGCTCAGTGCGTGCCGCTCACCGCAGGGGTCTCCAGCTGTCAAGGAGCAAAAGCTGAAGTGAGACGCCGCTGTCCGGCCAGCCCCGCTATAAAGGGGGTGTACAACGTGTGCCTCAAGGGGGCGACTTCGAGTAGCCGAAGCGCGCTGCACGCACCGATCCGCCGCTTTGTAAGAGGGCTATAGTCGTCTTTGCATACTCGAGGGCGGCTTGACACTAAAGGACTTTCCTTGCGTTGTCGATAAATTCAAAAGAAG
Organism: Erpetoichthys calabaricus; assembly: GCF_900747795.2. Taxonomy (NCBI): domain Eukaryota; kingdom Metazoa; phylum Chordata; class Cladistia; order Polypteriformes; family Polypteridae; genus Erpetoichthys; species Erpetoichthys calabaricus. Next base: position 145,993,865 of record NC_041394.2, read on the forward strand.
GCGAGTAAATGAACTTGAACTGAGTAGTAGCGTGCGCGCACACACTGTCTTAAGAAAACTTTGAAGTCCATGAATAAAATTACATTTATTGTTCACCGCACAGATCAAGACATAGGCTAATGTATGTATTCTTTAAGGTTGTAATGTAAGCGTATCTCAACGTTCGTTTAAAATATATTTACAGTCATGTACGATAGTCGTATCCGAACTTTGAATGTGATTACATATTTAGGAATACGACATTCTCCTAAAAGTATTAATGGGTGCATAATCTGTTATCTTAATACCAGTGCCATGATACTCTAAAAAACTGAGCCAAGCATAGTTCATTTGATTTGCCAAATTGTATTTTTGTAAAGTCTCTAATGACTTTTCAGTTGGCTACAACAAAGTCTTAACATTTTACCGTTACCGAATAATGGAAGAAGTAAGTCAAAAACGGCAAGGCATTAGGGGGGATGCGGGTGGAGGGTTATGACATTAAGTGTCCAAGAAGCGTGAATATAAAACGGAGTCTCTAGCTTTATTTGACTGCTCAGCTTGAAGGAGATTCACATGCAAACATCAGCGGTGAGTTCCTCAAAGTAGTGCACGAGCCACAATTTAACAAAATCAGAGGGGCGGTGAGCAGATCTCATCAGCTGGAGGTGCTGCACAGCTAATTTGTTCGCAAGAAAACTCTTCATAATGTGTGCGCCAGATGTTATACGTTCACTGTTGGTAACTGAAGTTGAGATCCCTGCACATCTAAGCAAGTTAATGATGCACAAACGTCTGTACGAATGGCTAACAATGTGTGTTTGCATTCTTGATATAAAGTTAGCTGATAAATACTGGGGTGGCGCATTGGAACTGGTGCATTACAGCTCTAAGTAGAATGAGTTAAAATCCCTGCCAAATTACTGTCTATAAGGAGTTTGAATGATCTGTCTATGCAGGACTGGCTCCAGGGAGTCAATTAGCCAGGCTAAGCCCTCCAAATATCATGTCAAGACCTCCTTATCCACGCTACACAGTCAAATTGCCAGGTTACATTAACTAATGTATCAAAGTGAGCCAAAATATACACTTAAAGTATGAATTTAACAATGAGGATTTTGCTGGGTATTGGGTATACTGCTACTTGTTGCATCTTTGAGGATTTTTATCATTCCTTGCCCCACCTAGTATTTCACACAACTTCCTTACTGTGTTGCTCTGGAGCTGGGGCTGTGCATGTGACTGAACAACCAGCGTGTCCTGCAACTGGCCATTGCCCCATGCATGGTTATTTATTGCCTTGTGCTCAGTTCCTCCTTTATAGCTTCCAGCCTCCCAAAATCATTATTAGACTTAGTACATTTGAAAATGAATTAATAATAAATATGGACCCACACATATTAACAAGGAAAATAATGAAAAAAGTGTAAAGATAATCAACAATATGAAATAAGCTGATATTGTTCATTTCCTGGTTTACAATGATGCATTGATCTGTATATAGGGCTTATCTGAAGGGTTGTGCAAAGTGGGAAGACATTGACCATAAAGTGTACCTTTGAGCTCACCTCCTTTCTTCCAGTAACAATGCTCTTTTCTGACTCCATGATATTAAGCACGGAAGAAACTGGCACTTAAAAGTGTTTGAGGTTGACCCTTGATATTTATACAGGTATGCTAGTGTGGGGAGGCAGGGGCCACAAAGTGGCAGTGCACATTTTTAGGTAAAGTGCCACTACCAGAAAGAGAGAATGATGGTATGGATGAAAACATGCAAAGTTCTCAGAGGACATTAAAACATAAGCAATCCAATCTCATAGAGCAAGAAAGATTTAGAGGATATAAAGGCTTGATGAGGCTATGTATAGTATCTCCTGGTAATCAGGTGGCAGCACAGGGAATATGTAGAGAAGCTGGGACAAGGTTGTTTATTTAAGAATGAATTTAGGGAAACCTAGTAGAAGACCACTACTCGCCTGTCTAACAGTCAGAGGCAGGGCCGGATTAAGAGCTTTGGGGGCCCGTAGCACATTTCAAATTTGGGGGCCCTTTTGGTCTGCATCATCTGAAGTTTAGATTCTGAACAGTTCAAACCGGACTAAATAATTATTTTACTCTCGATTATAATAAGAATCTTATAATATTTATGTGAATTTTATGTGTTGGGCCCCTAAAGTTTTGTTGTGTAAGAAATTTACAGTTTAAAAACGTAAAGATAATATTTTTAAAGACCAGTTTTTCAATGCTACACTTTTTCATTAAATATTGGGTCCACCATTTGGGGGCCCCCGAAATTGTGGGGCCCGTAGCATATGCTACATGTGCCTATTGGTTAATCCGGCACTGGTCAGGGGTCTAGATAGAAGTCTGACTTAAAGAAGTGGCAGTATGTGGCTTCTGTAAGTGAAAATGCAATTATGAAAAGACAGTATTTACTATGGACTCAGGAGTGCTGGGAAACTGAGTGCTCTAGTCTGTGAATTTAAAATTCCAGAGGATTTCATGAATTTGAAGGTATACAGTAATGATGTACAAGGCATTTCTAGTTGCTGATAGATTAGCTTAGCCATATTAACTTTTTTTTTTCTCACTTATTTCCCTCACTTTTAAACCCTACCTGGCACATCTATTTTCTAAGTATCTGTCATTCTACCTCACAATTTACATTTTTTTTGCCCTTTCTGCTTACAGAACACTTCCTCAAATGTAGTCATAGATATCTCCCAGAGTACAAAATACTTTAGTTTTGATCTTCCTAACAATACCAGGAGGGTGATAGTTTTCTTCACTTTCATGTTTTTTCTTCCTTTTTCTACTGCACTTCCTGTTCACTTAAATATTTTTCTATTTTCTAGTCAACTAATTCAGACATACCACTCGTACCATATGAGTGCAAAAGATACAGAATGCCTGGTAGGCAAAAATAAACAAATTAATGAATAAATAATAAATAATACTGTTATCATATAACAGTGTAGTAACCCAGAAATATCCCTGACCCTTTTCTTATGGCAACTGGCACATAACATTCAACCACTATCCTTATTTCTTAAGGTTTTTCAAAATGAAACAAATCATGTAAGTCAAATATTTAGCAGAATTTGCCTCACACAAGCATCTGATTTGGTTAACCATGAGTGTTCCCTCCCATAAAGCCTGAATAACTGCACGGTTACTGCATATGTTTTACATATCAAGCTGTAAATGATAACATCATATGAATAAAATCCAGCATGCTATAGATATGGTTGCAGAATCCCATTGCAGAAACCACATGCAATCTCAATGGGAGCAGTTACCAGTCAGTGGAAGGAAAAATGGCCTTCTTCCATGTTAGTATATCTAAGCTTAATGAAGTGAGGATGTTATTAATTTCTCTTTTGTGTCATCCACAATTTTCCTGGCACTGTACATACATTACATTTTACAATGTTTTTACACTTCCCCAAATTATTTTAAAAGAAAACAAACTGTACTTTCAGCACCAGCACAGGTGTTTGAACAATCATTATTAGATTCCTCAGTTACTTTTAGTTCCTTTAAGACTAAATGTAATTTCTTCTAGATAACTAATTGTTTTTTCTTTTGGACAGGATGTCTGATATGTCGCTTTTGCTCTTCTAATAATGACATTATACTGTACTTGATCATATCTGTTCAAATGAATACTGCATAAAACATATCCCTATTTTGCCAAAGGAATTTGGCTCCTTTAGCTTTTGTGCTGGGAAATTGTCAAATGTACCACATTGCAAATTGTTTTTTTAAACTGTTCTCCATTTTCAGTAAACTTTTCATCATGTCCTTGGAAAATAAAAACTGAGAAGAAGACAGCTTCTGTCTGTCCCAAAAAGTATCCCCTCTATCCTCAAAACATTGATGTGAACATTTTCCAGTGTGGAATTTTCATGATGGAATTATTCTTTTAGGGTTTCTAACACCTCAGTTATATTTGTTTTCATTTCTACATTCAGTTTCTGGTTTTGGACCTGGCCATTCTGTCTAGTGTTCTGCCTGGTGCTGTATCCAGCATCTCTATTGTTGAGTTTGGCTTAACAAAGCTTACATTAATGTTAGCTGTCTCTTAGTTTGAGTATTAGCCAACTGTTGAGACAGAATAGAAAGTGACAGCAACTGCCTATTTTAATGAGAAGTGAAAATGCAATAACACAGAGACAATATAACCTTTGCATTTGTTGATATTTGGCATATTAGGCAGAGAAGACAAAGACATGGTGCACAACCTAAACAGAAACAGTGTAAGTGCTTGAGGGTTGGTTAGCTGGACAGATATAAAACCTTGTGACATGACACAACTTGCAAAATGTATTATTCATATTGCATGTGTTTTTATTTTTTCCTTATGTTTTTTAATAATTTCTGCTGTCCTTCCTGTTCTCAGGACACCATATGACAGTGATGAGCATGGTTGCATACAAGCATGGAGAACATGGTCCGTTATTATGGGCAATTGGGCATTTGAAAGTGGTAGTTACCATTTTTTGGAAATAAAGCGGAAGAGGTCAAAATGAGTGCTCAGGTTTTACTAATCCATTTTAGAAAAGGGAGGTGCCATGTTTGTGACATTGTTCTAAAGTTTTTTACCTAGTGAATTTCAGCATTATGGTCATTGTCTTTCATGTATATTTTTTCATTACTGTTTGTTATTTTTTTTATATTTTTCATAGTTATGCATTCTGATTTGTTTCAACAATAAAGTGTATAAGCTTGACAATTTATTTTTCTAGGTTTTGGATCACACAGTTTTTTGTTTTACATCTATATTTGTGCTTTATTTTTGCTTGGAGATTTCTAGATTACATTTATTTATTTAATGGGCACTGCCATTTTCTGCTCTTATCGCTAAGATGTGGGCATCTGTCGCTAGGTTCTGCCTTCAGAAATCATGTTGCATGATGTGACCAACTCAACATTATTTAAGATGGTGTTCCAAGCCAAAACCTGTCCAATCTCCAGGATGCAATCTAAAAAGTTTTTGCTTAGCATTATTCTAGTCCTTGACTTTTTTTGGCTAGGTTCAAATTTTGTTTTCATGTTGGTTTTGGATACACAGTTGTTTCCTTTCTAGTTTTAACTTCTGCTTTGTTTTGACTTTGCTTTCATTTCTTGATTGCTTTTTCCTTGACCCTATGGGCTGCTAATTTTCTATGTCTGGCACTCCCGTTCAAGAGGTATCTTTGGTGAGTTTTTGGGAGGAGTTTTCTCTGGTCACACAAGACTGCTGAGTGAAGTTTATGAGCTTTTCATATGGCTTCTTTTTAATTCAGCCTGTTTCCATCTAACACTCTTTTAGCAATTATACCAAATGCTTTCTTTTAATCATATTGTCACAATAATAAGTAAGGTTTTACTGGCAAATTGTTTGTTTTTTTCCCTCATGCTAGCTGAGCTATGATACCAGTCCTAACAGAAATAGGTGAACCAGTGTTCAGTATAACACGTAGAACTAAGCAGAACTGAAACACTGCTATCCAGTGTGACATAGCCAACTAAAAAACAACAAAATAAATGAAAAATAGGCCTCCCTGGACAGGGGTTGAATTTGGGTTTGTTAAGTTTGACTCAATTGTATGTAATATTATTTTCTTTGTTGTAAAGAAAGTTTTGATTGTATGGAATGTAATTTTCTACAAATAAAATCTATTAAAATATAGGCCCAGAGTTTTCCATGGCTTATTCCTGAATAAGTAACAATAGAAATCTTACTTTTCCTTTTCATTGCTTTTTTGTGGGGCCGCCTCCAGCATCCCATATGCTATTATACAAATTGCTAAACAGCTTTAGCTTGGTAATGTGTACTAATGGTACATCCAATAACATCAAAAAATAGTAAAACCTTATTAAATTATTAATGTTCAGACCTAGCCTGAATACAGTGCAGCTAGAGTTTGCATAAGGACTTTACAGCAGCTCTTAATCTTAACATTCTTTAGCCCTTTAAATAGCCAGTGACACTTCTCAGACCTGTCTGTTGCTATACTATGCTCATTGAACGGCAGTCATGTGATGGAGGAGCAAGGGACTAAACGTGGTTCAGATGGTATTTCTCCCGCGTATATGAAGCATGGAAGTTTTTTCCAGTAGGTAATAGGGTCCCAAAGTTCCACTGAAAATGAGTATGATTTGCATCTGGAGCGAATTACATATTTATTATAGAGAGACCCAGAGGAACATAATTGAAAAAATTACCTCTGTCATCCAAATTTAAGTGATGAATTGTCATTGGATTCCTCAGCTTGTCATGGACTGTCCATAACAAACTCAGTTTTCAAACAAATACATGCTTAAAGTTGTAGCTGGTACCAGATTACCTTGGGCCAAAAATGAGTGATTGATTTTTAAAATAAAAGAAGACTTTGAAAGACCCAGTTTTTCAGTAAAATTAAATTAGTATAGGATTCTGGTTTGGACTTATGTATTGACTATGAGTTTTGTGTTGCTCTGCAAATGTTGGTTATTAATTTCAATTATTAGTGTACCCTCCTCTAATGCATCTGACAAACCTACTGAAATGCCCTAAAATGAACATGACAGAACTTGTTGATTGTGACAGTTATCTGTTATCTAAAATGTATATAATTGCAGTGATGGTTGACCAGGTATTTTGGTAGGCCATAAGATTAATCATCAAGAAGTTAATGGAGGCCTTCCAAGCAAAAACTTCTTTTTATTTCACTAAGTGCCTTCTTTTTATTTCACTAAGTGCTGTCTGTGAGCCAAGAAAGTGAAAATATTGACACTGACAGAGAATGTTGACTGCAGATTTATTGTACACTTTCTGTCATTTCTAAAAACTGTGACCATGTTCTTCTAAGAGGAGACAGTGGATATTGTATGTATTAGATCTGGGCTTATTTATGTGGCTCTAGTGACTGAGAAACTCCACAAGATGAGGTCAAAGTCATAGATTTTATATGGTTGTCTTGATTCACCATACCTCTTCATGTACTAACCACAAAAAGGGCAGTCAGTTCAGAAAACACGTGTGAGGCACAGGAGGAAGAACAGAGTCAAGGAAAAGTGAATTCAAAACCAAAAGTCAAAAAGAGAGAACAATGGAGTTAAAAATCAGTGTCAAAAGACAGAGCTTAGATTCAATAACCAGTAACCAAAATATCAAGTAAAGTGAATCACTGGGTTTGATCCAGTCTTGGATACAAAATGGCCATCGAGGCGGCCTTTTAACCCTTCACCAATTACCCTCAGTGGAATGACCTTAAAGGCCATGTCCTTAGCAACCAGTATCTGCATCATGATGACTGAAACTACAAAACGGCCAGCCCCATACTCTAAACAGAATGGTGTCTAAAAAGATATTAAATAAAAGTCAGTTTTTTAAATGAAGGCTGTAATTAAAAAATTAACCACATAATTAAATTCATTGATGGGTATAAACCCCAGAAATGACAGGCAGAGGAGTTTTTCAGCATCAGAAAAGCCTGGAAAATATAAAGAAATAGTCTATTCATAACACTTCAGTGCTGCATGAAATGTTAGAATAGCATCTCTAGGCAGTTGTTGTCTCTTGTTATGATGACTGCATTCTTTAGGGGTGCACAGTAACATAAATTTGGTTATTTTTCTCATATTCTCTAAAAGTCAGATTCTTCTACTTACATGCATAGACATCCCACTAAAACATAGAGGAAAAAGTAGCACTTAGCTTCACTTTTATTCCTGATCTATCTATGCACAGCATCTTTAGAGACAAGTAAAATATCACCATCACCAGCATCACTCTCAAAACAGGAATCTCTGCTGTGCAGTAATGGAGGCAAGATCAAAGGAGTGCCTGGTTGTTTATTGCTGAATTCTTGACTATTTAGCTGTCTCCAGCTGAGCTGGTCTAGAGAAGAGACATGCAGGGTCTGGATGACTTGTTAACTCTAGAAGAAAGCACTGAGATGATAAACCATAGTGACAGCAGCAGCATCAGGAGAGTATGCTAGCTGCTATTTTTATCACTTTATTTGAATGTTGTTTACAAGAATCAATACAATAACCAAAACATTAGTAAAATATCCCTTTAAAGACCCCAAATTGAATATTCTGGAGAATGCAGGCTATACATTCTCACATAAAAGAATCTACTGAATTACCTCTGGCTTATTCTGTTTTGTATGGTTATAATTTAAAAATGACATAGTTTTGTATAATCTAAATATCATGCTACATAATTTCATATTATGTTTGAAATTAAGTATAAATATTTCATATATAAATGCAATGTAAATACAGTACATTTGCAAATGACTAAATATAACAAAAACAAATGTGAAGCCTTTTATAGCACAAATCACAGTGAATTATTAATTGTTGATCAGTTATTACTGCAAGTTACAACCACCAAAGAGAGTGTATCAAGTGTAGATTATGCAGGAAAACACATTGGAATTGACGGGAAATATCTGCTGCTGGGAATCAAATTTCCTCAGTGTTTTACCATGCATCGCTTGGTCTACCCATAACTGAGCAACAGTATCAGGAAAAGAAAAAGTGAAGTCAACCTTTTTGTGCACCATATGTTTAGCTAAAAAACTAAACATGTGGATTTACGAGGCCATCAGTGAAGAAAACCCAGAAATATCTGTGCTCATCATATGATATATTGCACCGCTAAGTGCAACTATGTGATAACCAAAATACAAACCACAAAGATAACACCTAAAATGTAAAAGTAGTAAGTGCTTTTTGTCTTTAGTGGCATGCTAATGTTTAGATATTCATTTGGAAACTTAAGGTGCTGAATTTTGTGGATAGGGTGCAGGAACGGTTTTCTTCTGTTGACTCTTCCATGAAGGTCGTATTTGTTCATGTACAGCTGCACAGTAGAACAGTGCACCACCACTCCAGAGTTTGCAAAATCTTCCTGAAGGTCTTTTGTAGTCAAACAGGGGTTTATATTTGCCTTTCTAGCAATCCAACAAACTGTTTTTTCAGAATTTTTTTTTGGTCTTCCAGACCTCAACTTGTCCTCCACCACTTCTGTTAACTGCCATTTCTTAATAGCATTATGAACTGAGGAAACATCTACCTGAAAATGCTTTGCTCTCTTCTTGTAGCCTTCTCCTGCTTTGTGAGCATCAATTATTTTATTTTTCAGAGTGCTAAGCAGCTCTTATAGGATCCCATGGCTACTGATTGTTGGGACAAAGTTTGAAGGTCCAGAGAATTTATACAGCTTTGCAATTTGCATCACCTGGGGTTTCCTAATGATGGCTCTGAATAAGCCAAAGCTGTAAAGAGGTAATTACGATCTGAGACCTTGGTAAATGTTATCTGAGACCTCTAATATCTTGGGGTGCTGAAACTTTTGCGTGATGCTCCTTTCCCTTTTTCACTGTACAATTGTACAAAACAAAAAAATCACTAATCTTCCATAAAATGCTGAAAAGAAATGTGTCATCTTTAACCTTATGCCTTTTGGTGGTCAGTTCATCTTCTGCTCACTTAACTATTCACAGTAACAGACATTTTAAGCAATGGTACCTTTTTGCATGCCACTGTATTTTCTAGAACAAATTTGATTTTTCCACAATTAAAGGTCCAGTTTTATCATTGAACTCCTGTAGTAAATTAATTTTTTAGCTATATTTGTTTTCGCTTCCCCTTTATTTGGTTTGCCTTATTAATTCAGAATACCTCATTAAATTTGAACATAACTTTTTCAAATTCAATTAAACTAATACATGGTCACAGGCAGGAAGAACCTGTCCTGACAGCATTGTGTGCAATGCAAGACCCAACCCAAGATGGGCTGAAAAGGTATCCTGTCGTGGGTTCTTCACATTCATGTGTGGCCAACTTCTAATCACCAATTAACCTACCAAACGTGTATTTTGAGGATGTGGCAGAAAAACATAAAAAAACAGGTGGGAACATGCAAACTTCACACACAAAGGTAAGGATCGCAGTACTAACAGGTAGATAAAATACGTATTGCCCATACATTAATTAATTTTCTGAAAATTTGCTTTTATACCATTTGATTTGGCAGAGAATTCAACTAAATGGAGTATCTCCATGTGTTACTAAATATCTAACCAACTATACACTTGTGGAATGATGCAGACTACATACTAAAGTCCCTACCAAATAAAATAGGGCATATTTTAGTTGACATGAGCTGACATTCATGTGTGACTCTTTTGACACGTTATTAAATCCATGCCCTGATGGTCAAATCAGAGATCGACTCACTCTTAGGTGTGTTGGGCCAGTTTAGAACCATCACATAACTTAACCAGTATGTAACAGCAGCACCTCGGGAAAACCCATGAAAATATCGTGTGAACTTACAAATTGTACCCAGGCAATAACAAGACTAGCAAACCAAGGTCCCTGGAGCCTGGACTCTGCAGGGCAAATCAATGTTCTACCATGCTGCCCAAATGAGGGGTTCTAATTATTCAATTTAAAGTTGACAGTCTCCTCCCCAAAATGACATACTGTAAAGAAGAATTTTAAGGCAGAGAACAAAGACTACAAAGCCATCCATACAGAATCATCTCTTTCTGCAAAGATGAACGAGCTTTTCCAAATTTGATTAATCACCTTGCTTATTAGGTCACCAAAATTATACTTTAATTACACTGATGCTTCATAATTATACTGTTGCATTCTTTTTTAATAAGTGCAATATTTCTTTTTCACTTTAATGTTCTTTTCTTTGTTTGAATCTCTCTTTGTATTCTCATGCCATGAGTGACTAATTCCATCCATTTTGAAACCTGCTCAATCCAGTTCAGGGCTGCAGGGGGTGACTAAATGTACTTATTGTATTTTTCATCTTAGACTTGATTAATGTTTGTAATTGCTTATACTTTGCTGTTATTGCACAGTTATTGTCTTTTGTTATGATGTACACTTATTTTAATGTTTTGAGAAGTTGAGACTTTTTAAATTATTTTTCTCTTTATTATTTTATTCCTTTGATGGATTCCATTACTGATATATATTTATTTAGCAGTGTTAAGTGCATTTCCTCTGTTGGTCAATGCAAACAATCTATTCTTCTTCTAAAGCTTTTCCCAATTTCGTGTGGGTTTGCAATATTTGACCATCATTCTCTACTGTCATCTGTTGTACATTTCATCACCTGATACCCTTTACTCCTTTAAATCCCCCTACACAAAGCCCAACCACTTCATCTTTGGTGTTTCATATCCAAGATTATTCTCCCCAAGCTGTTTAGCTGTCTTCACCTGACATGCCTTAACCTTCTTTTTGTATTTTCTTTGGGCTTTCCCCAACTTTAACTGTACCCCTGATTCTGTTACTCCACATGTCCATTTCAACAGCCTCATTTATATAACATCCAGTTTTCTTTCATGAATCTTTCTAACTGCCCAGGCTTCTAATTCATACATCAATTCTGGTCTGATTACTGTTTTATAAACTTTATCCTTTGTTTTTGCACTGAATCGTTGGTTATACTGTATAACACTCCCTATATCTTTTTCCAGTTTTTTTCCAAAATGATTAAATTCTATAGTTTACTTCTGGAATGCAAATGATATTGATGGTAATTACTCCATCAGTCATGTTTAGTGCAAAATAGACCAATAGACCACCACAGGAACAGTGAGATGTTCTTTCTGGGTTATATGCTCTCTTTACTCAGACCAGTGTTTAGGACCTTGCCATACTGGTGAGGTGAAGACTTTATAAGCAACTGCTGCAGACTGTGTAACTAAGAGAGATGAAATAGCAAACATATCAAAAGAGCAACATTTAACCTGGTTGAACAAATTATGAGTTTAGAGGCAATGAGGATTTTTTCACAAGAACCATTAAGTTGGTTCCTATCTGTCTCTGTTAAGAGATGGAATGGACTCCAACTAGTTTGTATTTTTAAGTGGTAAATACCTTTTCTTGTTTTGTTTTCTTTTGATTTAGATTTAACCTATAGTAGGCCTCCTTCTCCTAAACTTTCTTAAGTTGATATAAAGTTGATTAAGGATTACAGTGTCACAAACTCATATAACGGCCTAATCACTAATATCTATATGAGATGTTTATGGTTTCCCCATGCCTGTGCGTTTTCTCTAGCATCCCGTTTTTTCTCTTTAATGTCAAGGATTTGTGGGTTTGGCTGATTGCTGACTCTAAATTAGACTTGTGCTGGACTGGCACACCATGTAGGGATGCTTCTGCCTTATTCCCAGTACTTGTAACCCCTAACTTGATTAAGTAGATTTCATAATGCATAGATGATGGATAAGCTTGTAAAGTAAATTAGCTTCTCAGATATTTTTATTAGAAATGAATATAGACCTAAGATGATTGACTTTCTGCCTTTCCGGAAACTCTTTTCATCTAAAGAAGCTATTTAGCACTAAACAGCACATAATCTCACATAATATTCTGAAGTCTGCTTAATCCAATTTAAACTCATAGGGACAGTGCATATTAAAGCCAAATGTAATTTATAGTGTTAAGCAGAAAACTCTTCTCCTAGCTTTGCAGAGATTACTAATTTTTGTCAAACTGTATTTTATTGGGGTTGAGACTAGAATCAAGCTGTACTGATGTTTCAAGCAGTTTTTACTCCAGTGCATTGGCAAGCTTGCTGTGCCACCTGGTGGCAAACAATGGGAAAAGCAGCATGAAATACAGGAGGGGTGGCAAAATGAGCTCCAGAATACAGGTTTTAATTGCAGGCTTACTTTTAATGCTAAAAGTAGTTTAATTGAAAAGAATCATTGCATTTATCCTAGCTAAATAATTTTATAAGCTACATAACTGATAGGAATTAAAAGAAAGTGCAAACACAATTATAGTAATGTGCATGTCTGTGTATCTGTGTATCTGAAAGGTGCATTTTAATAGACAGAACTTTAAAGAGAAATCAGATGCAAGTATCACTGTCAGGGAATTGAGACAGTTTCTTAAAGATGAAATTAATTAATACTGAGCACTTATTTGACAGGTTAAGTAATACACTGGAAAAGTTTTTTGGCTCTAGAGATTTGACTTCCTGAAATAGAATCTTGGATATGCTTGGGTTGTAAGAAGAATTGCTAAACATGATTTTGGATCCTGTTTAAATAACATCCAGGTCCATTTGTCTGTGTGGATATTCTTGAAGTCTTTCCATTTTTTATCACATCTCAAAAAACATGGACATTATGGTGGATTGCTGATTCTAAATGGGCCCTGTCAGAGTTAGTTTGTGGTGTATGTGAGCAAGCTGTGCAGTGAACATGGACTTTGCACAAACTTTACTTGTGCTTTGCACCTGAGGCTAGTGGAATAGGTGGAGATGAAGCAATCCCTTCAACATACTAAACAGAAGCAAAAAATGGATGTATGGATGGTTCCTCCTTTATCTCTTTTTTAAAAGGGAAAGTAGTGTTGCAGCTCTCAAGGAAGGGAGGTAGATGCCCCTTGGTTGATGTCTTTCAACTGATTCTCTTTTTCTGACTGCCTTCAAATATACTTAAACTTCAAGATTGAATACCTTAATGTATTTTGAGATTATATGATTGTGTAGTGGAAGATGGCATTATGTTTGAGAACTCAACATAACTCAACATAACTATTTTGAATGGTGAATACAAAGTAGGTAGCACATTGTACTGACAAATGACAGAGTTGCATTGGCACTTTAAAGCAAAAGAAATGTTTTCTGTGTTTCTCTGTTTATGATTTGTCACTACTTCATATATTTTGAAAATGTTCCATATAAAAAAGGCATATCTATATGTAGACAGAAAGCATTTCCATGTATTTGTTTGTTTTTATTCATTGTTTTTATAAGTATCAGAATTTGCAGAAAGCAATTGTTCTATGTTTTTGTCAGTCTGAGATGATTGGCCCAGCTCTGTTTAAAAGTTCCTGACAAGTTGAAATAGCATTCTTCAAATTTAATCCCAACTTCTAGAATACTGGCAAGTATATTCTAAGTCCTTCAAAGAACCAGTTCCCAAAACAGCCATCTGTTTGAAGATAGCCTGGTTGAGTCTTATTAGGCTCTTTTAAATAAGATTACAGAAGTGAGAAATGGACTTAAACAAAACTTCTTTAAAGTCATGCCACCTTTTAAGTTGAAAATATTGAAGGCTTATGTACAAAATATTCATGAATACCCATTTACAATTTTCTGTTCTAGCTTAATTCCAGTTTAAGTCATTACTGAAAAACAGTATGAACACATCCAATGAGCAATTTAAGGGAATTCATTTGAGCAAAGTGGGACTGAAGTTTGCCCAGAACATGTTTTCAGAACTTTCTGGGAGTGGGTCTTAGAAGGTTTGGACCACAGGTAAAGAGAGCGAGAGAGAGGTTAGGAGCACACTCTGATACAGCGCATTGCTGCATCCACCACACGACAAACCAACTCAGGATCCAGATTTGGACCTGAGTGCAGCCATGCAATGGGTGACCCTTCAGCGCCACACTAGTTCAGATGGAGTGGAACAGTGTGAGGTTTTTTTATGGTGGCTGGAGTGCCAATTCTGCCACCAGCCCTCAAGTTTTTCCCTGCATGTTGGAGGGCTACATGCAGGGATACAGATATCAAAATATTATAATATTCATGATCGTAAAACTTGAAATAACATAAAACAGCACTCCAAATACCTATATTTTTTCAAGTTTTGTGAAAAGGAGTAACTTTGACCCTTCCTATCCCATTGGGGGTAAACCCATGGGGTCAGTTGATGTGGCATGCACAACTTCAAGTACTTTTGATAATTTTTAATGAAAACACATACCGATTTACTCTTTAGCATGTGTGTAATTTCCTGCACTAAAGGGGCTAAAAATTTATGCTTGATATCTTGCATAAGTAGACATCAAGATGAGTCAAGCGTATTGGTGAGTCAGGAGGTGCCAGACAAAAAAATGAAGTGATTTTTAAGTGTTTATATGCAATTACATGCAATCCTTAAGAATGCAATATCAAAATAACTATCAGGCAGTGTGGTGTAGCGGTTAAGGCTTTGGGCTTCAAACCCTGAAATTGTGGGTTCAAATCCTGCTATTGACACTGTGTGACCCTGAGCAAGTCCTTTGACCTGCCTGTACAAAAGTATGATATACACATTTAAATATATAGTATTTATCACCTAATGTAATATTCATTGCTTGTTATTTGCATTGTATTAAACTCACTAGTGTAGGAAACATGCAAATAAGATTTTCATTGCACTGTCTGTACTTGATATTAAACATAAAATTGAAATTTAGGCATCAGAGGGACATGCACCAGTATCAAGTATTAAAGGGAATAAAAAGGATTCAACATGAATCTTATAGCAAAATTTACCCCTGTTTTCTAAGTGACTATCCATATCTGTTGCATTATGAATCATTTCTGCTGTACCTAAATGATTCAGCTTTGTTAACATTCATACATATTTCCACACATATTTTTGATTTGCCTTTTATAGAATAGTTTATACCACTTTCGCAAAAAGAGGTGAAGCTATGATAACATCCATTCTATTCAGAACAGTGCAAGTAAGAAAGAAAAAAATGGTTCATATATTAAACAAATAACA
Organism: Erpetoichthys calabaricus; assembly: GCF_900747795.2. Classification (NCBI taxonomy): domain Eukaryota; kingdom Metazoa; phylum Chordata; class Cladistia; order Polypteriformes; family Polypteridae; genus Erpetoichthys; species Erpetoichthys calabaricus. Next base: position 146,009,371 of record NC_041394.2, read on the forward strand.
CAAAGGAGAGATGCTGAAAGGTAGAAAGAAGCAAATATGGAGAATAAACAACAAAACTAATACCATTCAGAGTCATATCATTCAGGCTATTGACTCTTGTGTTATCCTCTTATAGCTCATACTACTGAAGTATCACTTTGTGCTTCCTTCCTGGCCTTCTCTCTCTCTCTCTCTCTCTCTCTTGTTCTTCCTGTAGTCTGGCCACTTTTCTCCATCCACTAGCTGAGCTGTTTTTCCAGCTTAGCTCTTGAATCTAAACTCAGTCAGCTTTTGGGCACAAGGCAACTTTAAACCCCACAAAAGGATTGTGGGGGTTATTTTTATAACAAATATACTTGCCTAGGTCATCCATGCATCCCTGAATCTTTAATTAGCTTGGAAAAGACCACATGCCCTGGTTGACCTTTTACTACCTGATCCTAATTCCTTCTCTCCCAGCCTGGGACTATTTTCAACCATCTTTTGGCATTGGAACCCCTCCATATTTTGCTTTTTATTTAGTATTTTCCCTATGGTGGCTTTTAAATTTCTTTTTCTATCCTTCCAGGCGTGTCATTTAGATTTGCCGATATCATAGTCTTAGCCCCATCTGTTATTTTCAAAGTATGACAAATCAAAGCATGCTGATCAGGAAGATAAGGGGCTGAATGCCCAATACCAAGGGCTTATGCCCCTGAAACTCCCCTTACAACCCCACTGTGCCATCTAAGCTTTGCCATCTAAGCTTATTATCTGATTTCTCTTTAGAATCTTGACAAGAAAGTCCTAAATAAGAACTTTATGTGATCTATTTCTTTCACATTGTGTAATCTTTTGTATGAAAACATGCTACAGAAATAAATGTTGTTGTTGTTGTCAGAAGGGGGAAATTTAGCTGACCTGAAAATAAAAATATAACTTCAAAATATATGTTAAAAAGGGTTCTCTCCTAAACCCCTAAACTAAAAAATATAAAGTGTGGCATTAGGGGTCGCTGTTGCCCCGTGAATCCCCACAGACAGACGTCCAGGACACACGTTTAAAAGCACCAAGAAGAATTTTGAATTATTTTCTTCAATACAGTGCACAAAGCACCACACACTCCACAAATCTCCAATACTATAAATCAATACAATAAATCAATAACAATACAACAATCCTCCACTCCCAGCAGCTTCGTCACCCACCCTCCCAACTCTGGCTCTCTTTGCTGGGTCTCCAACAGTCCTTTTTATATTCCTTGACTCAGAAGTGCTCCTTCTCTTTTTCCGGGTCAAACGCCACATCATCAGTCCTCAAATATTCTGGAAGTACTGTGGGCTTCCGTCCTCGTGACTCCAAAGTACTTCCGGGTTGTAGGAAACATAAGAGTCCCCAGGTCCTTTAAGAGCTCCCCCTGGCGGCACCCATGGCACCCAACAGTGCTGAGAAAATGGACTCCACGTCCCATGATGTCCTGCGGGAATCCGGGGTACATTTCCCATCCAGGGGAGCTGCCACTTAGCGTCCTGGGGGAGGCAGTGCCCTGGAAAGGGTACCCTTGTCCATTGTTCCCATCCTGGGATGTCCCGACTGGATTGAGCTGCCGGCCATCTATGACAACAGTTACTGTCATTATTTGTTAAACTAAACATGTCTGAGTCAACCATACTTGAATGCAGACCTGACTAACTAACACATAAGGTCACTCTTTTGAAAAGATCTCTGTTTAAGTTTTTTGTGAAATATGTCAGAAATCTCTGGTCAAAATCAATGAGTTTTTTGGAGCTCAAAATTCATAATTCCTTCTTTAGCTCTATCAGTATGAAATAGATCTCCTGCATTTTGAATCTGAAAGTAGAAAATATATATTTTGTTTACTTTGCTTTTTTGTCAAAAGAAGTATTCATCAAATATTTTCAGAACTAGGCAAACATGTACACTACAAGAGCAGGGAGAAAGGTGCCTTGAAATTAATGACAGAGTCTGAGAAGCAGAGTTTATGGGAGCATGCTTGAGAGATGGAGCATCAGTTAAGAAAGACTCAGACACACAATCACACAGAGGAAAGGCACTAAAGGTATTTGTAGGGCAAGAGGTAGCAAATATTTTTAATTATTCTACTATCTGTCTCTCATAGCTACTATGGCTAGTTATCCTGTTTAATAAAATCCCTGTGTGCGTCCATGTGTCCGTGTGTGTGTGTCTTCTGGTGAAGTGCGCATGCGCGGGGCACTCTTTAATAAAGAACATCATTGCTGGGGAGAGTGCTGATTGGGTACTCGCGGCCATGCGCATAAAATCCGTTGCTGGGGAGACGCGTCACATACAATAATCAGCTGCACGCCATAATACTCTGGCTGTTGTCATAAATATTCCAGTCTCTGTATTGCACTGCCTCACTTCTATAGTGAGCAGTGTTATATGTTTATTCACCGCATATAGAAATCAATATCCTCTTTAATAAAATCCCTGTGTGCGTCCATGTGTCCGTGTGTGTGTCTTCTGGTGAAGTGCGCATGCGCGGGAGCTCTTTGATAAAGGACATCATTGCTGGGGAGAGTGCTGATTGGGTACTCGCGGCCGCGTGCATAAAATCCATTGCTGGGGAGACGCCACACATACAATAATCAGCTGCACGCCAGCACAGAATAAATACTTGCTGGGAAACTGCACAGTACTTGCTGGAGAGACGGCATAGCCACGATTATCCGCTGCACGCCACACATTACATTATCATCCTGGGGAGACTCTGCAATATTTTTGACAAAAAAAAATTAAGACAAGAAACAGAATGAGGTCAAGGTCCCTTGCCATTTAATATAGACTATTCCTACTAATGTTTATGCACTACTGTTCTAGCTCCCATTATTGTAACAACAACATTTATTTATATAGCACATTTTCATACAAAAAGTAGCTCAAAGTGCTTTACATAATGAAGAAAAGAAAAATAAAAGACAAAATAAGAAATTAAAATAAGACAACATTAGTTAACATAGAAAAGGAGTAAGGTCCGATGGCCAGGGTGGATAGAAAAAACAAAAAAAAACTCCAGAAAGCTGGAGAAAAAAATAAAATCTGTAGGGGTTCCAGCCCACGAGACGGCCCAGTCCCCTCTGGGCATTCTACCTAACATAAATGAAATATAGTAACAGGCTTAATGTCTAGTCCTCTTTAATAAAATCCCTTTGTGCGTCCATGTGTCCGTGTGTGTGTGTCTTCTGGTGAAGTGCGCATGCGCGGGGCTTCTGGTGAAGTGTGCATGCACGGGGCATGGTGCGATGCGCGATATTACTGTCAGAGAAAGTTAGAGGCGTTTTACGGAAATACAAACCAGTATTATTGCGAGAGGAAATTAAAGGTACACAATACAGTGACGCATATTACAGCCACATATTAGTATTACTGTCAGAGGAGATTAAAGGCATATTACTGATGCGCACGCCTGTATTACTGCCAGAGAAAATTAAAGGTATATTACGGACGTACAAGCCAGCGGACGTACAAGACAGTATTACTGTCACAGAAAATTAAAGACACACAATACACAGTGGTGGCCCACGAAGAACGGTCAGCTCAGCAAGTAAACATCAACAAAAGTAAGGCTGAAAGAAAGAAAAATACGAGCAACAAAAAGAATGAGGTCAAAGTCCCTTGCCATTTAATATAGACTGTTCCTACTAATGTTTATGCACTACTGTTCTATCGCCCATTATTGTAACGGGCTAAATGACTAGTATATAAATAATTGTATGACAAAGATGTTTTTAAGTGTTCTTTACTAACTCTGACTTGCTCATATTATCATCATGCCCACCCACTTCCAGTTCCAGCTATCTTTGCAACAATTGCTTACATTAATTCAGAGCCCAATTAATTTTTGTCTTTATATGTTGTTAGAAAATATGAAGTGGAAACATAATATTGTTTTTCGGTTTACTGCTGATGACAGTTTTATTTATTGATAAAATCAAAGGTTACTTCCCCTTTTATGCCAATATTTTGTGTTTTAGTCATGTGAAACATATGATGGGTTGAAAATTATTTCTTATGGAACTGAAGTGCTTGAACTTTATCTTGAATGAATCAACATAAAATTAAGGTGTTTTATTTGGTACTGACTTAGGTTCCAGTAAATACTTCTAGAGATAAATACTGCAAAAATATTTTAATATGCCAAAAAGAATTGACTTTTTAAATTGTTTTGAGTCCGAATTGTTCAATTATTACTCTAATTAATTGAATATACTGCAGCAAGGTTCATAAGTAGAACTAAGACGCAGCTTTCTTTCCTTTACCTTATAGAATTTATTAATACATGTACTCCAGAGTGAACACTTTGATCTCAAATCGTTAAGTCTTCTGAAAATTCCAAGAATAAGTAGAACAAATGTAGGAAATAGAGCCTTCAGCTATCTAGCTTCTAAACTCTGGAATAATCAACCTGCCAGCAGAGGGAGCCCTGAAGAGAACAGAGTTAGGAAAAACTAGGAGATGGCAAATAGAGAAGTGATTGGCAGAACCTTAATCAATAGAAGGGGCAGCACGGTGGCGCAGTGGTAGCGCTGCTGCCTCGCAGTAAGGAGACCTGGGTTCGCTTCCCTGGTCCTCCCTGCGTGTAGTCTGCATGTTCTCCCCGTGTCTGCGTGGGTTTCCTCCGGGTACTCCGGTTTCCTCCCACAGTCCAAAGACATGCAGGTTAGGTGCATTGGTGATTCTAAATTGTCCTTAGTGTGTGCTTGGTGTGTGTGTGTGTGTGTGCCCTGCGGTGGGCTGGTGCCCTGCCCGGGGTTTGTTCGTGTGTGTGTGTGCCCTGCGGTGGGCTGGTGCCCTGCCCAGGGTTTGTTCCTGCCTTGCGCCCTGTGTTGGCTGGGATTGGCTCCAGCAGACCCCCTGTGTTAGGATATAGCGGGTTGGATGATGACTGACTGACTGACTAATCAATAGAACAGGCATAGAACATAGACAACAAAGAACATCATGTCAAAGGCAAAGCACTAAACAGAATAAAAGTCAATAAACAAGCAAACAGTTACAATCCTGTGTTTTTTCTTTCAAATGTGCTGATTGTAACCATCCCTTTCTTCCAGTAGAGGGCTCTGATGAGATATTTATAGTCGTATTAATGAACAAGGACTATTTATTTTATTGTTACATGGTGAAGTCTGTTGTGTGCAAATATCTGTGAATGAAAGTGAAATATTTTTCTGTCATATATGTCTTCTTCACAGAGTCAGAACTTTTGCCATGGGATGTCAACTCTGAGTTGTGTGCTGTTGTCATCAATGTGGTGCTTTATATTGTTTCAGACTTATGCTCATTACATTTCTTTTCTGGTAGTGTGTAAATTTAAACTAGCTATTAGAGCATTTTCTGCCTTTGGAATATCAGTGCTCGTTCTGTCTCTTTTTCTTGGGATGACTGGATTGTTGATAGTGACTTCCTAAGGTAGGCAAATGGTCTTCCACACTACCACCACTCATTCTTTTCTGCTATCTGACATTTTTCTCATTACTCTTCTGATTTTTTTTTCCTTAAGAAGAACTATGGATAGCTGTTTGATATTTGTCCGCAACCCTAACAGTCTTTAAGTAGTCTGTGGTTTTCAATAATCTTTGGATTCTTTTATTTGTATTGTCATTTTTTTCTGTCTCTTTTCTTTTTTTATGCTTGTCTTTTTTGCTTATTATTTTTTGTTGCAAAGTTGAAGTAAATCCAGATCCTCAAAGATCTCAGAATTGTAGATTAATGAATACTAATATAAATGAATTCCTCAGTAACATTCAAGAATTGTCTATTGCATCTAAGAATTAAAATATTGTTTTGTGTTTTGAAACTTTAGTTTCAGGTTCCAGACATACCTCTGAAATTCTTTTGGCTAACTTCAGAAAAGTAAAGTTGCTTCATGGGGACCCAATCCATAGACTTTGTGGTCTGACTACGTACTGTATATAAAGGCTGCTGTTAGTGCAATTTTTGTTTCTGACTAGCTATGTTACATTGTTAAGACCTCAAGCCATTTAAACAATTTTTATATGTTAAGTATTAATTTTCAGTATGGATTTAGCAGATATTTATAATTATACCCTTGAAGCAATGACTTCCTTTCAGGAAACCAATAATAAATCATCCTTTATTTTTGTTGGTGATTTTAATGCTTACCAACAATGATTATTTGCATTTATTATTTGTCTCCATTATAGTGTGGCTGCTTTGAATGTTTCTAACTCAGGTTGTGATCAATTAATGTATGGTTCTACACTTCATTTTGGGAATCTTTAGATTGCTTACTTACTGATGTACCTGGTGTCGTTACTGCCAAAGTTTTACCCCCTTTGGAGACTTTTAATATTGCAAGGGGTTTTTACCCAATTCAACCTTTTGTCAAAAAGTTATTTTAAAGTCTTGTACTTACTAGCTTATTTCTGAAGATACTGTATCTGTAATACTCTATAAAATGGAAATTCTAATGGTCTAATTACTTAGCCTGCATCAATTTCTAGAAAAATTCCTCCTAAAGTCACCAAGAGATGTTCTTGAGATAAAATCTGTTGTCACCAATATTGTCACAGTGTTTTAATTTTTAACCATACTGCTTAGCTCTGGTGGACTAAAAGTTGAACCCAGCTGTTATGGCAGACTTATGGTCACCATAAGGCCACACTATAAAAACAGTTGTTATTTTGTACTGGAGGTGCATTCTACAGTACTCTGCCTTGAAGAATTTCTTAACAATTGGACAACAGTGGGTTTTTGTTGTTGATGATAAATCTAGTCCATTGCTTCGTGGAGTCTTCTTTGATCCATAAGGCAGAGTTTCAGGTCTAGTTTTATTTTTTTTACATGGCTGATACGTGGCAGAAATTGGAGAATAAGTTGATTGTTCATGTTTGGCACTGTTTGAGCATTGCTTGTCCAGTTAATAAGGATCTAGCTCAAATATCAAACTGGTGTATGCACTGAGTATGGTTTTGAACCCTACAGAGATCTCTTTCTATCATTATAAGCAGGTCTAGAACCTTGCTTCCTCACCATCCAGCCTTATTTCTTAGTGGTCTCAAACTTTCCATGGCTGACACTGTCAAGCTGTTGGGTATAGTTATTGATAGTTAGCTCATTTTAAAGGTTTACCTTTGTCTTTTGTCTAAATGTCATTTGCCAATATGGTAGCAATGTTGCAGTTGTTAGATAATTTTTTGCTTTTATTATACCCATGTTTGGACAATGCTCACCTTTTTGGATTTCTGCTGTTGATTGCCATCTGATACTATTAGACAAAGCTATTAACAATATTAAGTTTTTACTACCTAATCTAGCTATTGCCCTTTGTCAGAGAGAACTGTTCTTTCTCTCACTTTTCTCTTTAAAGCCTACCCAAAAGGTTGGACATCTTTTGCATTCTGCTCTTCATGCTCCTTTTGTGGCAGTTAGAAACTATAGGTATTTGGCTAATTTTGTTAGCAGTAATGGCAGAGCATTCTTAGTAATCAGATGTAACACAACCCAATTTTCTGGAATAATCTTCCAAGTGATATAATGTTGACTTCAAACAGTGCACCTTTTAAATCAAAGTTACATAATGTTTTGTTACTTAGAAAATAATTATTTTAAGCTATGTTTTTTTTTTTTTTTTCATTTTATAGTTGGCTATCTTTGCCTTTGTATGGGCATTTTTGATTTTTCTGTTGTTGCCCTCAGGGACTCCTTCTGGTGGGAAACTCACTCTTTTTTAATAAATAAATGGTACCAAAATGTTATTTGAAGAGTCTTCTAGCTTCCTCTGCTCTAAAAAGAGAGCAGAAGCAAGAGGGACAGAGAGACAATCTATGTAAGTGATAAGAGAGACCCAAAGCAAGGCCGTTAAGATATACAGTATAAGATACTAACATCTTATACAGAAGAGACATGATACATCACATGACTTTCATATCATGTGGGGGCACAACTTTTTTTGATTTTCATAATTCATCCTGATAAAAGACAGAATGATACCCAACACTCAGCAGAATCATTACAGGTGGGACCCAAACAAAATTTAAACTTTAGCAGATGTAGTATATGGCAGAAGATTAATGTAAAGGAATGTAAAGTGTATAGAGCAAAAATTTTAGATATAATTACACGGAACAGGTTAGGCTATTTAGTTTCCAAGAATGAGTCCCTAAACTGGTTCAGAGTGAGTGAATGTGGGTGTGTCCCTGAGTGTAGTCTGAAAAGGACTGTCACTCTGCCAAGGATTAATTCCTCTTTTGCACTAAGTACTGTTAGATAGGCTCCAGCCTACCACAATCCTACACTTAAAAGCCAAATTGCAATATGAATGAAATTAGAAATTAAAGGAGACACTGCTTGAGCAATATAATACATTTTTGAAAGGTTGTTTAGAATAGCATGTTCAGTTTTGGTCTTATATCTCTAAAACAACATGAACATTTTAAAGAAAATACAAATTAAAGCTACCAGACTTATTCCTGAAATGTTGGGTATTAGCTATGTCAAAAAAGGAAAAGGTAAGAGGAAACAAAAATAAGAAATGCCTAATTATGAAGACAAATAAACTTTACATTAATTCATAATTAAAATATTTTTCATCTGTCCAATTGGCCTTGGCTTAATACTTGCTAGGATAAGCTCCAGCATCCTCGCAACCCTGCTCAGGATAAGTGAGTTTAATAGTGGATGGATGTTTAAAAGCACACATAATTGTTATTATATGGAATTATTTATTCAGAAATTTCACTAAAGTAGTATCTTGGAAACCAATCTGTATTTGATATGGTTTTGGAAATACCAAATGAAGAATAAATAACAAGCAGTGTTGGTCTCAATGGTATTTTCTAGCATAGAACTTTTGTAACATTCTTTAGGAATCAAGTTGGCTTTATAAATAGTTACCATGTAAATTCACTTTGGAGTCCAATGTGTGGGAGTGTTGTGTGCCAAGCAACCTACAAGAGCCATTACTCATTAATTATACTTCTTCTATCATTTTATCAATCCTCAGCCAACATGTACAAAGTGGGATTGGGTCAGATGCACATCAAGCTATTTTGGCATATGAAAATTTATGATTTCATCAGATTTCTAGTTAGTGAGTTTAGTTCCACTGGATTGTGGAGTAGTTTTCTAATTTTCTATCAATAAAATGCTATTTAGGTCTACAAATTGGGCACATGCTCTTTGTCTATAATATGCTCCTCTACTTCAAACGGAGCACTAATAATACTGTTCTTTATATCTGTTTTACAAGCTGTCCTGAATACTGAATTTGGATGAAATGAGCACTAAATACCTGCATAGTATTTACAGTACCTAACATGGTGAACATCCTATATTACAATCTGTTCTTACTAAGAATTCTACTTTCTTTTTTTGGCTTTGGGATGTATCCAGAACATATGGGAAGAAATGTGTCTGTCTCTACATCCCCTCTGGCAAAAAAACATTCTTCTGTTTAGCTGTAAGAGCCATTCTGTCTGGAACTAGAAGGGTCCGTAAAAGAAACTTCTTAAGTGAACTTCCTTTGTTCCCTTCAACAGCCAGTCTGTCTAACCAATGCTACTGCTTTCCTGTGCAATAATTCTTTGTAGTTCAGAATTCCATTTCCTTATGTAACTGCTGAGTGCAACAATATTTAGCAAAGCTCTGCAGTCTGATAAGCACACAAATGCATCTGGTCCTGTACTGATTACTGAACACATGAGAAGAAAAGTCTAAAACACATTTTATTATTACTGCAGGATCTATACATGGGGCAAATGGCTAATACAATCCTAATTTGTTTGGTATTCAGCCAGTGGGAAGGAACAATGTCCCTTGTCTGATGTAAACTTGGCTTATCTGTAAAGCCAGCTGTGTCCATATATTTGTCAAAGAGACCCTCAACAAGTGTTCTCACTATTGTGAATTACTACTGAAGAAAATGAACACACAAATGTACATTGAGTGGACACTTTATTGGATACACCAGCTCTTCACATGTAATTGACTCAATTAATGAATGGATTCCATATGCAGACAATACTACTTAAAGCATTCGTTAAGGTGTCAAAGTATAGTATTAGCCTATGTGTGATTGCTTTGTACATGGCATGACAATGAATGCCACATGCCAACTGCCTCTGCTGATATGCAAATCTTTGCTTTGCACTGACATCATCATATTTTGGGAAAAGTAGAGAGCTTGTCCTTGTTCTTGTTAGTGTGCCAGTTTTAATTTTATTTGCAGCATTTGCTCCTATAATTTAGTGGCCATTAAGGGGCTGTGCAGTACTGTAATGAATCCTTCCATTGAAAAAATTCTTACTGTCCCCTAGAGCTATGGTGAGACAATATAAAAGAAGTCAAATTATGGTTTTCTTTTTGTTTATATCTGCCACTTAAGCATAAGTAGGCTAAATTTTTGTTATTAAATAGGGCTCTCTTGCCTAATATCCTAAGCCCTTGCACCCATGTTTCGTGAATTTTTCACAAAGTGTATTAAGAAAAATAAGGCCGACATATCAAATGCTCTGAATTAATATTTTGTGAAGTACTGATGTGTTAAGTAGTTGTTAACCTGTAGGGATTATTACGGAGGTATTAAATAATATGGAAAAGATAAGAAAAAAGGTGCTACCAAGATTAAAAAAGATGAAATTAAAAAAATCACTGGAATGTAATAATATTTATACTATAGTGCTCAAAAAATGATAGTGATTATATATATTAAACTTTAAGGTGTATGTTTGATAATTGCTGCACAATGGAGAAATTCCTAAAGACTCACAGGTGGCGCAGTGGTAGTGCTGCTGCTTTACAGTAAGGAGACTGTGGAAGATTGTGGGTTCGGTTCCTCCCTGTGTGGATAGTGCTTTGAGTACTGAGAAAAGCGCTATGTAATGAATTATTATTATTAAAGACTGAAACTACAAAACTGTCTTATTGTATGCATAATAATTGCAGTCCTAGCAACAATTTTCCAGCAAGCCTAATGTGTATTATGGATAATTTAATGGATGCAATTATTAAAGAAAAGGTTGAGCAGCCTATATCAAGTGCAGATGTATGATCAACACAGGTTTAAATGAAGAGATGGTGTTCCACCAATATTATTTATCTTGATTTTCAAACAGATTTAAATAATGTACCACATGAGGGGCTCATGATCAAACTAAGAGAGAAGGTGGAATTTGAAGTGCTTAGTACAAATGTGTGCAAAATTGGCTTAAACATAGGAAAACAGGACATCACAGAGAGAGTAACTTTTTCTGAACTTAAAGTAGCTTGATAAAAATTTTACTTAAAAGTTGATGACACTAAGCTAGGTGGTATGTAAGATACCCTAGAGCAGTGGTCTCAAATTCCAGTCCTGAAGGGCTGCAATGGCTGCCAGCTTTCATTCAAACCCTTTTCTTAATTGGTGACCCATTTTTGCTGCTAATTAACTCCTCCTTTTCCTTTCATTTTAATTGACTTGTTTTTTTAAGATTTGTTCCCCTGAATTGATTAATTTCTTTCCTTAAATGGTACCCAAACAGAAATGAAATGTGAAGTGAGTGAGTCAACAGAAGACCATCTTACTCAGGGCCTCAAACTCCAACCAATTTCACTCCAACCAGTTGCTTAATTAAGCGCTGAGTCTTGTTGTTAATTAAACTCATTCTTTAATTCCACGACTTGTTGCTGCTCTCATTGTGCAATAGCAGACATTTCAATTTTCTCTTTTCTAAGAGCACTGCTAAAGTGTTTTAGGGACCTTCACCTTACTTTATTTTCAGATATTGTATGAGGGATGCTGTTTGCTGGTCATGTTTTAGCGCATTTTGTATCTCATTACTGTTTCACTGTGTGATGGCTGGGACATCACCAGAGTGTAAGGACCAGGGGAAAGGACATTGGTGAGGTAAAACCTCCCCTGGGATACTAGAGGGCAGACCTCCTGGGCGGCTGTGGCACCATGGATTCCTGCAGGGCATGTCAGGAGCTGGAATTTGGTGAAGCCCTGTTGGGTTCTGTGAGGGCCGCCAGGGGTGAGCTGCATAGCCCTATAAAGGACCTCCAGCACACCTGGGAGTGATTCCAGGTAATACTGATGAGCCACGTGGAACACTCCCGGGACCTGAATAAGAGGAGCCGCCTCACTCCATTCAAGGGCCAGAGTCGGGAGGAAGAGAACAAAGCCTGGAGTGGAGTGGAGTGGAGTGGAGTGGAGTGGAGTGGAGTGGAGTGGAGTGGAGGTGGATGTGGATGAACTGGTGGCAAGGAAGGGACTGAATTGTGTTGAATGGTGATTGGTGCACTGTGCTGTGGGGAGCAGGGTGAAACGCTACCCAATTGTAAATTGGTTTTCTGTGGCAAAATCTGTCTCCTGCCTGTCTGTGTCTTCACAGCTGCTAATTAAGGAAAAAGAAACAATTAAGGGGTCTGAGTCTTCAAGAGCAAGTCAATTAAAATTAATTCAAAAGAAGTTAATAAGCACCTAAAACAGGTCACTAATTAAGAAAATGGTTAGAATGAAAACCTGCAGCCACTGTGACCCTCCAAGACCGGAGTGTGGGACCACTGCCCTAGAGTCAACAGAATTCAGACTTGGGCTGGTATGTGGCGGATGAAAGATAATGTAAACAAATTTAAAGTGATAAGCTACGCAATCTTCTAGTGCAGGGGTGGGCAAAGTCATTCCTGGAGGGCCGCAGTGCCCGTGGGTTTTTGTTCCAACCCAGTTGCTTAATTAGAAAACAATCCTTGCCAATAATTACATTTCATGGCTTGTTAGTGCTTTAACTCTGCCATGTCAAGTCATTCTCGTATCCTAGATTTTTTTTTCCATTCTAAGAATATCATCCAAATACTTTGAAGTGTAAAACGGATGGGTAATTCTCAATCCTTCACTTTTTTCTTTTCTCTTTCCTTCCAAGTATTTAATTAAACCAAATAGTGCACGATAAATACACACAGGTGTAAAGGGTAACAAGCAAAATGAATAACTGCTGGTTTCTTTTGTCATTTGCATCTTATTGCTAATAAGGAGCAATTAAAACCGAGAATGCAGCTGTTTAAGACTTAAATAAGCAATAAGGGTTCAAAATCTTAATGAGGGAGATAACTAAAATGAAGCAGAAGTGTTTCTAGAGCAATAAGTGCTTCTTATTAAGCAATTGGGTTGGAACAAAAACCTGCAGCCACTGCGGCCCTCCAGGAATGACTTTGCCCACCCCTGTTCTAGTGAGTCCTCATCTGGAATACTGTGTACAGTTCTGGACTTCATATTACAAAAAAGATACAACAGCACTAAATAAAGTTCAGAGAGAAGTGGGCTTATTTTAGGACCACAGGGTGTGAGCTGAGTAAAGATTTCAAGAAGTGAATCTTAAGAGGATGTATTATTGAATTGTTTTGAATCGGGAGGAATGAGGAGAGAAGACTGAATCAACAAGATACAGGACACAGATATAAGCTGCTTAAAGGTTAATGTTGTGTGTGTTAGGTTTTCTACACACAGAGAGACATTGTCTGGAATAAATTACAATTATTGTGATGGGTAGTAGTATTTTGGGGACCTTTGATACACAACTGGGTGATATCTTGCCTATGACTAGGGACTGATGAGCTAAGCAGTATGCTGGACTGAATGACCTGTTCTATTCAAAATTGTTCTTACATTCTAATTATTGTATTATTCACAATAGCTGTGCTGGAATTTTCACAAAAATAGTGTTAAGAGTATGTGGAGAACAGATCACCATCTAGTCAATGTGCAATCAATGACTATCATGTGGATGGAAATAGATGATTGATTTGGAAGGCTGACAGACACAGACATGGCTTGTGCAAGACAACAGATGGGTTACAGTCAGTTAGCTTAAAAGCAGTGTACTGCAGTGGTAAAGAAAGAAACAGAGCAGAAGACACAACTCTCTATAACCTTTTAGGGCAAAGGCAGAGTTCTGCTCCTGTCCAATAAAATAAGAGCACAGTTACGCATATTTATTGCCCTTAGTACCCTCTGATAGATAGATAGATAGATAGATAGATAGATAGATAGATAGATAGATAGATAGATAGATAGATAGATAGATAGATAGATAGATAGATAGATAGATAGATAGATACTTTATTAATCCCAAGGGGAAATTCACTTACTCCAGCAGCCAGCAGCATACTGATAAAAAACAATATTAAATTAAAGAGTGATAAAAATGAAGGTAAAACAGACAATAACTTTGTATAATGTTAATGTTTACCCCCCACCCCTCCACTCCTCCAGGTGGAATTGAAGAGTCGCATAGTTTGGGGGAGGAACGATCTCCTCAGTCTGTCAGTGGAGCAGGACTTTGACAGCAGTCTGTCGCTGAAGCTGCTCCTCTGTCTGGAGATGATACTGTTTAGTGGATGCAGTGGATTCTCCATAATTGACAGGAGCCTGCTCAGCGCCCGTCGCTCTGCCACAGATGTCATACTGTCCAGCTCCGTGCCTATAATAGAGCCTGCCTTCCTCACCAGTTTGTCCAGGCGTGAGGCGTCCCTCTTCTTTATGCTGCCTCCCCAGCACACCACCGCGTAGAAGAGGGCGCTGGCCACAATCGTCTGATAGAACATCTGCAGCATCTTATTGCAGATATTGAAGGACGCCAGCCTTCTAAGAAAGTATAGTCGGCTCTGTCTTCTCTTGCACAGAGCATCAGTATTGGCAGTCCAGTCCAATTTATCATCCAGCTGCACTCCCAGGTATTTATAGGTCTGCACCCTCTGCACACAGTCACCTCTGATGATCACGGGGTTCATGAGGGGCCTGGGCCTCCTAAAATCCACCACCAGCTCCTTGGTTTTGCTGGTGTTCAGTTGTAGGTGGTTTGAGTCGCACCATTTAACAAAGTCCTTGATTAGGTTCCTATACTCCTCCTCCTGCCCACTCCTGATGCAGCCCACGATAGCAGTGTCATCAGCGAACTTTTGCACGTGGCAGGACTCCGAGTTGTATTGGTAGTCCGATGTATATAGGCTGAACAGGACCGGAGAAAGTACAGTCCCCTGCAGCGCTCCTGTGCTGCTGACCACACTGTCAGACCTGCAGTTCCCGAGACGCACATACTGAGGTCTGATATCAATGATTTTATTAAATTTCATCTAGTTACAATGACAAATGATGTAAAGCCTTTTCTGGTAGTCACTATAATTATGCATAATGCACACCACAAGTTCCAATAGTACAAAAGTGGGAACAAAGACTGAAAAGATCAATGTCAGAACAAACCAGATACAATAATGTACCATTTACTTAAAGCTACTATATTAAACATATCTTACAGCTTTGCATGAATACTGTATAGCTGTATCTGAATTTCTGTAAAGTAAATCTGACATGACACAACATCTATCCATCAGTCCATTGTAAAACATGATTAAACCAGTTTAAGATCACATACTAAACCCACCACACTTGGGCACATACACACATTCATACATGGCCTACTAGAACATCTTTGGAATTTGATAAGCAAACCTACCCAGACAGAGGTAGAACACACAAACTGCACATAACTATTGACAGGGCTGGGACTGTTCCAAAGTACTGCCTAAAATGTAAATTGCCTAGGTGAAAAACTGTTTTAGTAAAGTGAACAGGGAAGCAGAGTCCAAAACTGAGTACTAGAGGAAATTCCACAAAGCTGGAGTCATGGAAGAAATATGTGTTATTTCTGATAAGTGCAACTTGCAGACGTTTGGAAATGAAACAGCTTCATTTTGCCCTTTCTATTGCCTTTTTCTGGACATCACTGAGCTGATATTTCTATCCAACAAGTAATGTCAAAATTCTGGCTATGTTACTATATACAGTTTTTCAGTATTTCTTTAGTCTGGTTGTGTAACACAACTACGATATAAAAACAGTTAAAAAGAGTCAAAGAACTTAATGAATTCATTCTAGTAAAAAAGATTGCATAAGTCAATCAATAGGTTAGTTTTTTAATATATATAGTACAGGGCCTCCCAGTTATACATACGGTAGGAATGTCTGTTGTGACAACTGGCTCGGACACAGACAGGCAGATACGTCCATGTCACCCAACACACATTTATTTAACTCACTATTTACAAAGTCCATGTGCCCACACACCCCAAAGTCCTGGCCACACAACAATGCCTTCTCTCTCATCAGGCCGCCTCCTTGCTGTCCTCCCAACATCATCTTCCTTCCTCCCGACTCTTGTCAATGACTGGAGGGAGGCAGCCCCTTTTATACACACCCGGATGTGCTCCAGGTGCTCCCCGGCAATCTTCCACCGGCACTCCCTAGTGTGGCGGAAGTGTCGGCTGTGTACCCGGAAGCACTCCGGGTGTCCCTTCTTCTCTTCCCCCCAGCACTTCCGGGTGTGGCGGAAGCGCTCGGGTCCAGGGACCCCAAGGCATCAGGGCACCCCCTGGCGGTGGCCACGGGCCCCTACAGGGTAGAGCTTCCAAGCTCTGTACCCGTGGCCCCCAATACAACCAGGGCGGACGCCCCCTCACGTTCTGGAGGAGCAATGACCCTCCTCCTGTCCTCCTGGGCGTCCTGGCCGGGCATGAGCCCCGTCCGGGTGCCACACTGTGTAGATTTGCCTGTCAAATCCCAAAGATTTTCCAATAGGCCCTGTGTGAGTTTACGTATATGCCATAGTGTGGCAGGTTTAGATTAAGCCTCTATGATCTTAAACTGGATTAATTGCAAAACAAAATAAACAATAGAACAAGATGGTTAAGCTGGCTCTTATATTAGTTGTAATGGTTTATGGCATTCTTTATTTTTTTCTTAACTATCCAAATATTTTAAGAAATTTTAATCTTTTATTTTTTTTATCTCTGTTAAATGTCTTTTGTTTTCTTTTATATGGGTTGAGTGTGGGACAATAGCATTAATGATTTCTATAGTACCAGCAAAGGCAAAAGGTATTATTTTTTTCCACCAGCCGATTTTATACTAGTGTTAGTTAACAGAGCCAGGCTATTGCACTTCTAGATTTGTGACACTGACATGTCTAAACACAAAACGTTGCAGCCCTGTCAGAAAGTATAGAAGAGCTGGCAGCCCAAATTACCAAAATGTGAAATGAATAGCACGCATTTCCCAGACCTTTCTCTTGGATAAATAATAATATTCAAGATTAGAAATAGTATTCTCTTTTCAAAACATATTTCAAGTACTGTAGAATTAAGGATTATGTTCTTGTATAAAATAATTGAATTTATTCTATTCAAGGTCACAGAGAGATGAGCTTGTCCCAGCAACACTGGACACAAACCAGAAAGCAACATGGACAAGCTGAACAACAGGGTTCTTTCAAAATGTACACACTTACACTTACACAGTAGCCAATTTTAGATCACCAGTAAGCCACTTTTTTTGGGGAATTCTGGAGGAAAACTGGATTACTGTGCAAACTCTAAATGAGCAATGACCTGGCATGGAATTTAAACCTGGAACTGTAGATCATTAAGGTGGTAGTGCTAACCAATGTGCTACTGTGCTCCCTAAATTACATACATGTAAATTCATTTATAGTTTGCTACACACATGGGAGACAGCTTAAAGGCTTGGGTGATGATAATTCTCCACCAAGACAAGAGATGTAACTGTGTAATAACATCCTTTTTTTCCTTCCCTCTACAGAAATGAAGATTGTCGATTTTCCACCTCTCATGTTACTTATGGGGTCCATCCACCAGGACCCACCTTTTCCTTCCAGAATGCATGATAACTGGAAGAGCTGCCATTTTGGTCAGTCAACATGAATAGACAAAAGTCTGGGGAAGACTCGTTTTGTGTTTTACATGCATTTTTTTTAATTTTTAATTCAATCTTTTCCAGTTATGAGGGTTGGTTGCAAGGTGTCCCAAAACACTTATTTTGTTTGTCTTCTCATTACAGTGGCATAGTCAGCAGGATTCAGAGCGTATTGTCAAAGATGACAGGACCCCAAGATGTCTCAGTGGAGAATTATCATCACCTAAGCCTTAAAACTGTCTCCCATGTGCATGTGTGCAACCAATTAAAACATTTTAGAGTCTATGCCACTATGGGAAAGGCCCTACATGTTTAAAAACTAACTGAATAAATATGTAATTGGACTTGGTTACACATTTAATGTTATAAACAAAATAATGGTTAGACAGCTAACATTATATAGGAAGCTGATAATATAGGAAAAATTGTATGCACATAAGAGTAGACCATTCTGTTAGCTGGAACAGAATATAATAGAGGAGGAGTAAGAATTCACTACCACAACTTAAAAAATATATAATAATGCTATTTGAAAAATTAATTATAGAAAAGATTAGAACACAGTTCAATATGACAACTTTCACAGTGAATACTGTCACGAAACACTTAAAAAACAGGATTTGCAATTCACACATTATCATCTCATTATCATATTATTTCAATAACTAAAATATGTTTATACCACATTTTACAGACTAATGATCTTTAATTTGATGCTCTTTAAAGGTGTGCCTATATCCAAGCATATTTACAGAATACAGTTGTGCCATGATAAGGTAGACAAAAAATGGAACTAGTCTTAAAAATAAATACTTCTAGACTATAGAATTAATGAAACTGCCTCCTGTAAGCTATAAACAGACAATACTGTCTTTCAGTGCTGATCTTCACAATAATTGATACTACCTCTTTAGAGTAGCCCAATCTAAAAACACCGAGAACTATGCAAAGAATTTATAAAGGAAGCTAAAAAGTGGTCATTAATCATGTATAAATGTAAAGGAAAAGTACAATCAAGTAACAAAAGCCAATCTCAGACTGTATATCAATACTGTAGATTACAATAATATCAGAAGACTATTAAATTTTGACTAGAATCAAGGTCTAAATTTGACATTTACTTTTGACATTTCAACAGTGCTTACTTAGTCTTCTCTTTAAATTGCCTCACTTTTGATTACACAATTAACAGTAACAAAAAAAGATATCAGTGGTTCCCAGAGTTATAAAATACAGTTAAGCAATCAACAGTCACACCCTCTGTCTGCATATTTAATCAATGAGACATAGCTTAGCAGTATGTAAGATAAAAATGTTAGGCCTCTGTGCAAACAGACATTGACTTGCTGTTTTCCTTGTACTGAAAAGAAGATAATTTCCTATCATTTCTACTTTTCTCAAGAACAAACTGTAACCATATAGTTCTTTCCTTAAAAGATCACAATATAATTGTGTTTGTCTATTAATATTAACAGAGAAATTAAGTAGAATCAAAATCACTTACCTGGAAGTCTCTTGGCACTTGAAATTGGAAAAGAATCAGAAATATAATTGGGCAAATCAAATGTCATGATCCTGAAATTCTTAAAGAAACTGCACAGAAATATATTTTTTTAACAAATTTCAGATAAGCTTTTTATAATGTGACTGTAGTAATGTCATGCACTGCTACGCATGTAAATGTGCCTTCAACAACAAATATGACAGGAAGAAGATTAATGTTATCGCAGAAGAAAAATACCCTATAAACAAAATATAAAGGAAAGCCAGAAAAGTATGTATATTTTAAGGAACACTAAAGTAAAATGAAATATAATAGCATGAAAATTATGCTAAACACCCACAGAATCTGACACAATTATTTGAATTGGTTGCAAATTATCTCAGTAAAAAGACATCTAAAGTCCTAACAATGAAGACTTCCAACTGTAGTGTAATATTAAAACAACATAGTTTTGTAAATAATTTCAGCATGACTTTCTCTTTGGAAATACCACAAAAACACAGTCATAATAGAGTAAAAGCAGGTTTTGGCATGATTGACAGCAATATTCTGTTACACAGAATGAGGATTCAAACTAAACTGTCATGCACTGTCCTTAGTTAATAAAACACATTTGTTACTGCACTAAATTGGCTCTAGTGTGTGTGTTTGTTTGCCCTTTGATGGACTGGCACCCTGTCCAGGGTTTGTTCCTGCCTTGCGCCCTATGCTAGCTGGGACAGGGTGCAGCCTACCCCATTGTGACCCTGGTCAGGGTTAAGTGGGTTAGAAAATGACACAATATGTCATTTCTTACTGTGAGAGTCTGACATGTCATTGACTGGTTTCAAAGGTTTAATATTTTCACATTGTACTTATAGTTTGTAATGCCATTTAAATCTTCTTTTTGATATAAGAATTAACAAAAGTCCTAAAAGCTAAAGCTTAAGAATACGCTTAATATAAGCATTTGTATTTCTGTACAAATTCAGTTAATGAGAAAACATGATTTACCATTTAAAGTTTTCACCTCCCTGAAAATATAAAGTTTTATGGAATATGAATACTGCGGTGGGTTGGCACCCTGCCCAGGACTGGTTCCTGCCTTGTGCCCTGTGTTGGCTGGGATTGGCTCCAGCAGACCCCCATGACCCTGTGTTCGGATTCAGCAGGTTGGAAAAGGGATGGATGAATGGATGGAATATGAATACCGAGCAATATACAATATATAACTGTACTTACCTGTTTGTGCTGTGCTTTGTTAGGATCTCATAAGTAAACGTGACTGAAGGGAGAGGTGAATTTTAAGGGCTGTAACCAAAGGTATGGTTTAAGTATGGAGGAATAAAAAGTTTCCCAATGAAGTAGTTAATTAGATAGCAGTAAATTCAAAATATAACTGACATTACGACTTCTGGAATCCATCCATCCATCCATTCATCCTCTACCGCTTATCCGAGATAGGGTCACGGGGGCAGCAGCTTGAGCAGAGATATCCAGACTTCCCTCTCCCCAGCCACTTCTTCTAGCTCTTCCGGGGAAATCCCAAGGTGTACCAAGGCCAGCCGTGAGACATAGACCTTCCAGCGTGTCCTGGGTCTTTCCCGGGGCCTCCTCCCAGTTAGATGTGCCCGGAACACCTCACCAGGGAGGCGTCCAGGAGGCATCCTGATCAGATGCCCAAGCCACCTCATCTGACTCCTCTCGATGTGGAGGAGCAGTGGCTTTACTCTGAGCTCCTCCTGGATGACTGAGCTTCTCACCCTATCTTTAAGAGAAAGTCCAGACACCCTGCGGAGGAAACAAAATTCAGCCTCTTGTAATCGCAATCTCGTTCTTTCAGTCACTACCCATAGCTCATGACCATAGGTGAGGGTAGGAACATAGATCGACTGGTAAATTGAGAGCTTTGCCTTTTGGCTCAGCTCCTTTTTCACCACGACAGACCAATGCAGAGCCCGCATCACTGTGGATGCCACACTGATCCGCCCGTCGATCTCACGCTCCATTCTTCCCTCACTCGTGAACAAGATTCCGAGATATTTGAACTCCTCCACTTGGGGCAGGATCTCGCTCCCAACCCTGAGAGGGCACTCCACCCTTTTCCGGCTGAGGACCATGGTCTCCGATTTGGAGGTGCTGATTCCCATCCCAGCCTCTTCACACTCAGCTGCAAACCAATCCAGAGAGAGCTGAAGATCACTGCCTGATGAAGCAAACAGGACAACATCATCTGCAAAAAGCAGTGACCCAATCCTGAGTTCACCAAACCGGACCCCCTCAACGCCCTGGCTGCGCCTAGAAATTCTGTCCATAAAAGTTATGAACAGAATCGGTGACAAAGGGCAGCCCTGGCAGAGTCCAACTTTCACTGGAAATGGGTTTGACTTACTGCCGGCAATGCGGACCAAGCTCTGACACCGATCGTACAGGGACTGAACAGCCCATATCAGGGGGTCCGGTACCCCATACTGCCGGAGCACCCCTCACAGGATTCCCCGAGTGACACGGTTGAACACCTTTTCCAAGTCCACAAAATGCATTTAGACTGGTTGGGCAAACTCCCATGCACCCTCCAGGACCCTGCTAAGGGTGTAGAGCTGGTCCACTGTTCCGTGACCAGGACGAAAACCACACTGTTACTCCTGAATCCGAGGTTCGACTATCTGATGGACCCTCCTCTCCAGGACCCCCGAATAGACTTTTCCAGGGAGGCTGAGGAGTGTGATCCCTCTGTAGTTGGAGCACACCCTCCAATCTCCCTTCTTAAAGAGGGGGACCACCACCCCGGTCTGCCAATCCAGAGGCACTGTCCCTGATGTCCATGCGATATTGCAGAGGTATGTCAACCAAGACAGTCCTACAACATCCAGAGCCTTGTGGAACTCCAGGCGTATCTCATTCACCACTGGGGCCCTGCCACCAAGGAGTTTTTTGACCACCTCGGTGACCTCAGTCCCAGAGATGGGGGAGCCCACCTCCCAGGCTCTGCTTCCTCATTGGAAGGCATGTTAGTGGGATTGAGGAGGTAGTACTCCTCCCACCGACCCACAACGTCCCGAGTCAAGGTCAGCAGTGCACCATCCCCACCATATACAGTGTTGACACTGCACTGCTTCCCCCTCTTGAGACACCGGATGGTGGACCAGAATCTCCTCGAAGCCGTCCAAAAGTCGTTCTCCATGGCCTCCCCAAACTCCTCCCATGCCCGACTTTTTGCCTCAGCAACCAGCGAAGCCGCATTCCGCTTGCCCTGCTGGTACCTATTAGATGCCTCCAGAGTCCCACAGGACAAAATGGTCCTGTAGGATTCCTTCTTCAGCTTGATGGCATCCCTCACCGCCGGTGTCCACCAATGGGTTCGGGGATTGCCACCACGACAGGCACCGACCACCTTATGGCCACAGCTCCAGTCAGCCGTTTCAACAATAGAGGCATGGAACATGGCCCATTCGGACTCAATGTCCCCCACCTCTCTCGGGATGTAGTTGAAGTTCTGCCGGAAGTGGGAGTTGAAGCTACTTCTGACAGGGGACTCTGCCAGACATTCCCAGCAAACCCTCACAACATGTTTGGGCCTACCAGGCCTGACCGGCATCCTCCCCCACCATCGAAGCCTACTCACCATCAGGTAGTGATCAGTTGACAGCTCCGCCCCTCTCGTCACCCGAGTGTCCAAGACATGTGGCCGCAAGTCTGACGACACGACCACAAAGTCGATCATTGAACTGAGGCCTAGGGTGTCCTGGTGCCAAGTGCACATATGAACACCCCTGTGCTTGAACATGGTGTTTGTTATGGACAATCTGTGATGAGCACAGAAGTCCAATAACAAAACACCACTTGTGTTCAGATCAGGGGGACCATTCCTCCCAGTCACGCCCTTCCAGGTCTCACTGTCATTGCCCACATGAACATTGAAGTCTCCCAGCAGAACGAGACAGTCCCCAGAACGTATGACCTCTAGCACCCCCTCCAGGGACTTCAAAAAGGGTGGGTACTCCAAACTGCTGTTCGGTGCATACGCGCAGACAACAGTTAGGACCCATCCCCCCACCCGAAGGCGGAGGGAGGCTACCCTCTTGTCCACGGGAGTAAACCCCAATGAACAGGCTCCAAGTCAGGGGGTAATAAGTATGCCCACACCCGCTAGGCGCCTGTCACCGGGGGCAACTCCAGAGTGGTAGAGAGTCCAGCCCCTCTCAAGGAGATTGGTTCCAGAATCCAAGCTGTGCATCGAGATGAGTCCAACTATATCTATCCGGAACCTCTCGACCTCGTGCACTAGCTCAGGCTCCTTCCCCTTCAGAGAGGTGACATTCCACGTCCCAAAAGCCAGTTTCTGTAGCCGAGGATTGGACCGCCAAGGTCCCCGCCTTTGGCCACCACCCAACTCACACTGCACCCGACCTCCTTGGCCCCTCCCATAGGTGGTGAGCCCATGGGAAGGCGGACCCACGTTGCCTCTTCGGGCTGTGCCCGAAGCCCCATAACTTCTGGAATACATTTAATATATGAAATGAAATGATTTACATTCAAATATACAGTATATAATAAACTTCTGGAATACATTTATTATATACTGTATATTTGAATGTAAATCATTTCATGCATGAACTTGCAGGAATGTGAATTGATAAGTGCATTTGGGAAGGCATCCAGCCATTCAGAGCTGATGGTATTCAAAATAATGGGCTCTACATGTCATAGGAAATGCAAAGGAATTTGCTAATATTGAGACGTAGATTGTGCAAATGATTCCCATTTTTGAATGAATATTTTGACCAAGTTTATGATTTCAAAGTGAAATAAGAGAGAGAGAGAGAGAAGTTGGGAGCATGTGGTGATAGCACGCTGCTGCACCTACCAAACGATGAACCACGTGGATTGGGAGCCGAGTGCAGTGGGTGACACCTCAGCACCACACTGGACCAGTGTGATTTTTTTTTTTTATGGTGGCTGGAGTGCCAATCCTGCCACCAATCTCCAAGTTTTCCCTGTAAATTGGAGGAGCTGCTTGCAGGGCTCTTTGCAGATTAACATCATACCCAAGATGAAGCAATTGCAGGTTAAGGGTCTTGCTCAAGAAATAAGACCTTTTTAGATTTTTTTAAGTAGGAATAACTCCTTTATTATATTTATTTAACTTATGTGGGACACTAAGGCTGCTGTAACAGAGGCAAAGTTGATATGAAAGATACGAAGATATGAAGATTTTTTAATTAAAATAACAAGAAGAACAGCAATTTCAATACAGGTTCATCATCAGCTAGTACAGTAAATACATACATGAAAAAGTAACTGTAGACAGTAGTACATTGGGGGACTTTTATTGGTTGATAAGCTCAGACATTTATGGGCTTTTTCTTGTCAAAATGACTAGATACCTACTGTTGGTTGGTGGTCAGTCAAATCTCAACATTTAAAAAAGCGGTTAGTGAGGAGCTGTTTAATTGTTAATAGAGATCAGAAGACAAATACCACCAAGATTTTTGCACAGCCACGAATGTATGTATCTTCACAAAAAATTATATGTGGCTGTTCTGCTAGCGGTGAGTTTACTGCAATATGCAGGTATATGATCACTAGAATTTTATATCTATTTATCTTGTTAAAATGTTTTGATTTACTGTTGAAATAAACAAAAAGGAATTTTCGTCATATTTTCCAAATGTATCACAGTATAGGAAGAAGTTTGATGATGGTATTCAGTTATCATAGTATTTAATGGAGATGAGTAATAAGACCTGTTTTAATTTCACCATACACAGTTTTGCAATTAGTAGTAGTCATCTAAGAATCTGCATTTTCATTTTTTGTTAATGCCACCCAGATTAATTAAATGATAATTCTCCTGGTGTGCCATTATTAGCTTCTTCAAGCAGTTAAAAAGGTGAATGAAAGAAAATGACCTGACTTGAATGAAGCAGGATCATCTGCTGCAATGCTTCCCTGCCCATTTGATCATATCATTCAATTGCTTTTACCTATACTGTAGAAATGATTATACAATAATTAAAATGGGAAAAAAAACATAATCAGAAGGTCATGAGCCATGCATTAAGGACCTTTGTCTTGTAAACCAGTAACCGTCCCAGACGTCATCTCCCAGACATTTAAGGTTTTAACACATGTCTTATTAATATACACTGCAGAAGGCTAATGAACATTGTAATAAGAAGCTAGCAAGTGACTGGAACTGGTACATTCAGGTGATTTTACCTTGGACATTAATAAAAAAAATAGTACAATATTACCAAAAATAAAGGCTTTCTTTATAAAAAAAAGTTAGCCTAAGCAAAGATGTATTCAACAGAATAAAAATATTTGATGACTGAGGAAATTACTCCATAAGGCCAGATAACACATAAACATACATCTTAACAAAATAGTAAATAGGGAACGATAGTGATTTTTTATAGCATACTTCCATTTTAAAACCCAGTTCTGCACACATTTATAAATTCATCAATCCATCTATTTCAAACTCTTAATCAAATTCAGGATCACAGGAAGTTGGACACTTCAGTCAGGCTGTGCTTAGTTCAGGGGTGGTCTGGAAAAAGATGGCAATGAAGATCAGCCCGCTGACTTAGTTAAATAATATCATCTCGCTCTGGCCAAGACTGCTATGTCACATAAATAAGGCATTACGCAATGCATTAGCTTCATTGGGGCTACCCTGGAAAAGAAAGGTGACACACTGTTTCTGTGCATCAGAAAAGAGATATTGGCATGTTTTTAACATAAGGCAAATGTTGGTCTTTCGTTTAAAAGTTCTGCTAGGAATAATCAGCACCCTTCTGTGACGATGCGGGTTCTACTCCATGCTCCAGTCTTGCATCTGGGAGCCCTTGAACCCGACACCTTCGGTAATGTTACCGATGAGCTCGGCAGTGAGGCACAACAAATGGAGCAAGGGGATGGTGTAAAAAAGATGTCAAGTGCTTTTATTATAAAACCAACAAAACATTCAAAAACAGAGCAAGTGTTCAAATAAATACTATATTTACGCATGTACCACACGCACATTTTTTCCCGAAAATTAGCATTAGAAAATCAGGTGCGCGTCATACACGAGGAAAATTTTTTCTGTAATGTTTACTTCTTCTGCTTGGGCTTGCTCGCGTGCACTCTCTCTCTCTCTCTCACGCTCATTCGCACACACGCTCTCTCTCTCTTGCTCGCTCATTCGCTCACGTGCGCTCTCTCTCTCTTTCGTCATGCAACAAAAACAGAAGTGCGTTTCGCGGAAAACATGCCCTAAACACTGCTTCCTATATAATCACAATGCGTGTCATACACGGGGCGCATGGTACACGAGTAAATATGGTAGTGCAGTGTATCACAAAAGTCATTAAATAAATAATCCAATAAAACAGACGTGAAGTGGAGGTTAAAAATACCATAGGAAAAAAAAAACAATCCTTTAAAATGAGGTTAAAACAATGCTGGAAGCAGTCCTTTAAAAACACGAAGCCTGGTGTCTTCTTTATCTGGTGGCTCCCCTGCTTCTCCCATCTGGGCCCTGCAACATGAGAGTCGCCCTACCAGCAGCTGACCATCTCTCTCCGCTCATCTGGTCCGGAGGCTTCCCGGTCCCTGGCTTCTGTTCCGCACTCTCCAGACCAAGACTTGGGTTCCCCAAAGGCCAGGACGCTCACATTGGGGCATTCATTACCCAAGCCTCCCAACTCCCGCTGCCTTCTCTGCCTTACGTGGCCAGCTGTCTTTCATCATTGGTCACTCCAGCTCCTTGTTTGCTCAGCTGGAGCGACTGCTTCCTTCTGCCCCACTGAGTGTCGGCTCAACACCCCTGCTAGGGCTCACTGTCCAGCTGCCTGCCTGCAAGCGCTCGCTCGCTCACACTGGCTCTCTCTCCTCCTCGCTGCTTCCCCAACCTCTGGCTCTTTTTCCTTCTTTCGAATTGCCTCCTCGCTACTTCCCCCTCCTGCAACCTCCGTTTCTTTCTCCTTTTTTCCCCTCCTAGCCGCCTCACGCTTCTATTTATGGAGAGGACATGGCAGCTGTAGAAATCAGCAGCCCCTGGGAACAAGTACGGATGCAGACAGTTTCTCACCTGTGCACTTAGGTGAGAAATGTCCCCATCACGAATTCCCCAAGAACCGCTTTAGCCACACAACCACACCCCCTCGCTAAGCCGCAAGTGCGGCGATTATTTATTTTAAAAGTGGCCTCTTGATATGAGCTGTGGACCCAGTATTCCGCACCTTCACAGTCAAGTATATTTCACACTTTTTTACTTTCTCGTATACATAGTATGGAGAAAGTATAGGAATCATGAAAAAATCTGACCTCAAGATTTTGATGAATCTTGATGTTTTAAACCTTCCTGAGTCCGAAAATACCATTGTTGAAATTATGTCAGTCTGTGTTTCTGTGTGAAAACGCTTTGACCTGGGTCAATGAGATTTTGTACACGTGCTTTATATCAAAAATAAGGAATTCTATCAATTTTTGGGTCACTTCCGACAATCGGAAGTGGTACTTTAACTGAATACTTTCGCAAATTTTCAAGTAAACTATGGCTATAATTACATATACATTATTCAAAATTTGTATAGATATTTATAATGATAAAAAGCAAACAGATAAGAAATTTGAGAAAAATTACTTAAGTGGAAGTAGTATTTTATTTAAACAACCATCCAAATTTTTTGTATCATGGAAATATAAATGTGTACGTTATTAAAAACTGTTTTCAATATAACACATATTCTTTCAATAACTATTATTAATTTTATTTCAATTTATACATCATCAGTTTAACAATAAAGTGTAAACATTGAACATGCCATGTAAATATAAAGATGTAATTGGAACAACAAGCTGCTACGTCCCTGTCATGTTACTAGTAATAGATTTAATTTTATATTTTTTTTTTATTTCCACCATCATTATCATAATTAAATGAAGGTAAATACAGTTTTACCTATAGCAATTTATTGCAACAAGTAGGTTTTCTACATATGGCTGATTCATCTCCTTTTATGAGAAAAGTGTATTTAATTTCTGGATTCTCTAACAACAAAATAATTTAAGTATTGTTGTCTTTGAAAAAAATAACCCTCATAAAATAAAGTGGGAAAGGCAGAGGCAAACCACAAATCATGACCTTCAGACTACTGGGAATGAATCAAGCAGGGAAACTTTTGCAGTGGTACAAAAAATGTAGTCATAAGACCAATTTAATTGGGAAACTGAAATTTTTAAATAAACAAAGCTTTTTTATCCTGTTTTGTATTTTCTTTTTCTTTCTTTTTTAAAAATCCTTTGGCATAGTTATAGCAAGTCCCCATAATATGATGTCTAGTACATTGCCAAATCAATGAATCAAGCAGCACCACTAGGGAAAGGTACAATTCCATCATTGGATAATCTCATTGAAACAAGACAGAAAAAGGGTGAAATCTAAATAAATAACTAGAATTCAAAATTTAGAATTCAAAATTAGACAAAAAAAATTCAGACTTCCTAAAATACATGAAAAATAAATGGAGATCTATTTATTGCCTGCTAATTGAGAAATGTATCCAGGTATTTGCTGAAAAAGAAAAGACAGCCCTGATTTTAAAAGCTTTCATGGTGAGGGATATGGCAAAAAGTAAACTAAATGTTGTTGTTAATTGAGAAAAAGATAAATATAAGCACCTAGACCTATAGCTAAGGACATTGTGAAAAGTAAAGACTGGAGCAATAGGGGAAGACACAGAAGAGAAAAAGAATGGTCAAATTCTGGTCTAACTGAAAATTAGGGAATCTCTAAGCACCTGCCGCACGTTGAGGATTTCAAATGCGTTTGGTTCTTGTTCATTAGTGGATGCTGAAGTGGACATTAGATTGACAACTGGTACAGAGACAGTGTTAATTTTTTTTTCCTTCAGTTCCTTGTGTTATTTTAGTTAATTAATTTTTGTGCACTGTTACTTATTGTATTGTGATTACTGATAATAGAAGTGTGTGGCTCCTTGCTAGGTAAAAGTGTTCAGATGCAGGAATTAGTTGGCTACAGTACTGAAAGCTAGTTAAACATCTTACGGCCATTGTTTCTTTGCAGTGGTATTAGTTTATTGACCATGCTCTTCTGCATCCATTTGTGTTTCTTCCCCCTTGTTTTGACTATTAAGTTTTGGCTTATTCATATTTTGAAATTTTTCCAATATTATTCTGGATGTTGTTATTGTGGGATTATTTTAAGCTTTTGAATTCTCTTTTTATATTTTGTACTTAGATTTTTACATTTTTAAATTTTAAATTTTTGAATTAAGTATTTGAATTTTTTTTAATTTGGTATTTTACTTCTTTGTATTTTGTATTTTGAATTTATCCTTTTTCACTTTTGATTATTGTAGTGTTATGTACAGTATTTCTTTCTTCTTTATTTAATTAAGTACATTTATTTATTAAAATTCTGTTTGGACATTCTTTTTTATGACTGTGTCCTTACTCTTGGGATTAAGTTCATAAAATACAGCACTTTGCTGTCAGAATGAACTGACAGCACTAAACGGCAGCATTCTAAAAACTGGAATGGAACCAGGAAACAGAAGCTGGTAATATTAACTAGCCGAGGTCACAACTGGGAGACAAGCTCAGAACGAGAAACCAAAATCGTAGTTAAAGGGTGTAGCAATAGAGAAATACAGTAGCAACAGTGTTGAAAACTACTACAGTACTTCATGAACTAAGCCAAGAAATAAACTGAAGGACATGGTCAAAAGACAGCGAAAGTTTGTAACCAGAAATCAGTACAAAAAATAAAAGAAAATCGAGTGAGGGTTTTAAGATTTTTTAAGTATCCAGAAACATGGTCAATAAGGAAATGCATGATGCTGACCTTTAAACATTACCTTTGACTTGGTGAAGCCATACCTTCACCTAGCAACGACATAACGACTATTAGCAGAAAGTGCTCAAAATGGCTTCTCCCATCTGCTAAAAACATGTTGAAACAAGAAATAAACGTAACCACTGCATTCCTTGGCCTTCACAACTCCCAAAATGATGTTTCAAATATATATTTCAGTGGTCAAGAAACCATGTAAAAAGGTAAAAACAAAAGATAGATCATGACACAGAATTGACAATTAAAATAACAATTAAATAAAAGAGCAAGGAAAGATAACATGAGAACAAAAAAGAATAGCAAAGAAAGAAGTTCCAGAGATCCTTACAAAATATGAAATTAGAATCAGTGAAGCATTTAAATCAAAGTCAAACATATTTCATTTTTAGTTATATCAGGTCTATTATATCTAACATGGCTGAGCTGCATGACTATAGAATTCCGGCCTTAAAGTCAAGTAAGCAACTAGAGAAAAAACGATAAAAAGCAGTCCTCCTTTTTTGAGTAACCAATATAAGCAACAGAGTCAGAACATAGTTAATAACCGAAACATGAAATTTCACAAAGCTTTGGTTTAAAGAGATAATCCAGTGCACAATGACCAACTTTAAATGCAGAAAAAAGAAATAATGTTTATGCTTCAAGTATGATGAAAAAAAGGTCTGGAATACTACAAAACATCATATGCAAGTAGTGATTCTAAGAGAATAATAAGAAAGATCAGTAAAAAGATTTAATAAGAATTCCTGATTAGTATGAAATAGAACAAAGAATAAGATAACTATATGGAGACTGAAAAAAAACTGATATGGCAAATGAAAAAAGGTTTGGGGTTGATTTAATTTAAACATGAGTACTACGTATAAACAAATATTTCTCAGTAAGCAGGACTTACTTCAACCACCAGTTAATTCTTTAATAATAATTAAAAGAATGTGAGATATTAAGAACAAGTCATGGACATCACATTGCTGGAGGACTAAGGAGTACAAGAAGAGTGTACTGCTTGAAGTGCAGACAGAGAGGGAAAGGAGGAAAGAATTGGTAATGGAATGACAGAGTGCATCAAAGAGAAACAAAGTGAGGAGTTGTAACTGGGATATCAGTTAAAGAGAAGTGTCTAAGCCCGATACACAAACTGAAAGACAAAATCCAAGCACACGCAAGAATGAAAACCAAAGAGAGACTTATAAATCTAGAGAATTTTGTTGTCATCTTCTTTACCAAAGTCTGACAATCGCACTTGCAGAAAAGGGGGTTTAAATGCTGTCGTGAATGATTATGTCATGATGGTGCCACCTCTGGTGTGTGCCCCAAGCAGCCCATATTGACTTCCTTGCAACACGATCAGAAAACAACAACAGTTGTCTGAAACCAAGATGATGTTGCTATAAAAATAATAAATAACAAACAAATAAAATAGCTATTAGAATTCTTAATGTAGCCACAATATAAAACTAAATATAAAACTAAAACAGTATACATTAAGAATACATGATTCAGGGCAAAAATAATCCATCCATGGGAAAAATTATTAATCGGAGAAATAAATGAATAAATGTAAGTTCAATTGTGACAAAGAGTGCAATTGAAAATGTGACAGAAGGCAAGAAAACTGGTTGGACCTTACAAGATTTAAAGTAGAATGTTTTTTAAAAGAAAGATAGAGAGAAAAAATAAAGAGTAAAGAATATAGTGACACTTTTAAATTAAGATTGGAGCAGTTATACTACAAGAAATTAAAGGAAAACAAAACAGTGCAGATAAGCAAAATAAAACAAATTATCATAAATTTTTTTAACCAAACAGAGAAATATACAGTTGCAAAGATAGAAGAGGATGAGAATTGCATGAAGTTTTCAAGTTCAGTTCAGTTTACTTTTATACTGTGCTTTCACTGATTGAAGGTGCAGAGCACTATGACAAGTTCTTAGGTAAAATGCAAGTACAAGTTTTACTTATTGTTACGTATTAACATATATTTTTTGTGTTTGTTATTTTTGTATGAGTATTTTTCATATTTTGTGATATCTGTAATTATGTACCATTCATTTAAATTTCCTGGCATTAATTGTGCTGAGGTGGGGGCATCCTGACGTCACCACTCCTGAATCCTTCCTCTAGCTGTTTAACCATAGCAGAAAACTCTCAAGTGCGTGAGCTGTGAACATTGCTATTTTCTTTAGATTTTCTGGTTTTCTTGATTTATTATGCTTATGTCCCTGGTTTTCTCTCCTGAATTGTGGATTTGGACTTATTTACTTAGGGCTGACTTTTAGGCAACTCCTTTTTGTCTATTTCTGCTCTTTCGAGCATGTTACTTGAATTTTTCTAATCCATCCATCCATCCATTATCCAACCCTCTATATCCTGACTACAGGGTCACGGGGGGTCTGCTGGAGCCAATCCCAGCCAACACAGGGCGCAAGGCAGGAAACAAACCCCGGGCAGGATGGAGGTGCGCACACAGGCGCGCACACACACACACCTCCACATACCAAGTACACACTAGGGACAATTTAGAATCGCCAAAATGCACCTAACCTTCATGTCTTTGGACTGTGGGAGGAAACCGGAGTACCCGGAGGAAACCCACGCAGACACGGGGAGAACATGCAAACTCCACGCAGGGAGGACCCGGGAAGCGAACCTAGATCACCTAACTGCAAGGCAGCAGCGCTACCCATTGCGCCACCGTGCCGCCTTTCTAATAAATCCTTAATTTATAAATATTCTTTGCTTGCCCTGCCATACACAAGCCAAAGGTTTTCAGTCATTCTTTTTTTTGTGCAGTGTTTGCCATATTTTACGGCATTTCTTTAGATTTTAAACTGTTAAGCCAATTTTCCCACTTTGGGTCTAGTCACACTGAAGCCTGTAGAAGATGTCTGGGATGAGTCTAATCTGGGCTGGCTAGTGAAGGTTCTGACCTGCTCTATGGAGTTCCTTAAACCCTTTTCACCATACGTGAGACCGCTGTTCGTAACACTAATTACATTATGAGTAAACAATGTGTAATAAGAACGACCCAGAGACATTGGGAAGGTTTGGGGCAGCCACCCATATAATATTTCCTGGCTGCAAAATTGATTAAAGAGAACAGACATGTTCACATGACTGAGTCCAAAACAGAACTGATTATTGTCTTAAGATGGCGGCTTTTAAATGCTCGCAGAGGATGTGATGTCGTCAGGAACAGAACCGTAAGTGACGCTGTTGGTTGCCCCGGAACCAGGCAAGATTTCCCGAGAATGGTCTACAAGGAATTGAGAGAGAGAATTAGTACCCTTCGCCACCCCCTGGTCCGGCGTGGAGTTACATTTACTCAGGCCCTTTAGTTGTCCCCTAAACACGCGTGTGTGACAAATGACTCAATGTACTTTGATTATTTACTATAAATGGAGCCCAGCACTACCTGTCCATTAATGAATTGTTTGATTCATTTGAGTTCAAAACCCCAGACAGCAGAATCGCAGGTGAAAATAAACTTTTGGGGAGTCCACAGTCAGTTATAAAGGTCAACATGAAAGATAAAGTCAGACACAGTCACAGTGCTGAAGACCTAGGCCCAATGGCCACCCACCACCTTCTGGGCAGTTTGTTCTTAAAAAATTAAAAGATCAGAGAAATAAAAGTGCCATAAATTAACCAAGAACTAAAAATGATAATTTATAGCAAGAGAGGAAAAAACTGATAGAGACAAGTCGCCTGATCCTGACATAATTCCGTTCACAAAAAGAAGAAAGCAGAAGAGAAACTAAAGAATGTTTTCCAGAGGAGCACAATGAGAAGATTAAATAAAGCACAACTGGGAAAGAAATGCAGTTAGAAGCGGCAGAAGAAGCCCTATGAAATTGTCCAGAATACCAATTCCCATGCAAAAATAGTATTAACTAACATTCTAGGAGCTAGTAAAAGAAGACTTACAGAGAAATGAGCAAAGAGTACTGACTGTATGACTTGCAAGCAAGGAGTGATAACTCAGATGCCCAAAGCAAATGGGAATCACAGAGAAAAGAAAATTGGGATCCATTACTTTGCTCTTGCATTTTAAAATAACAGAAGAACCCTTGAAAAAATTGTAAAAGGGTGTTGCATTGTTACATGTTGTCCTATTTTAGGGATGTGGCCAAAAAACTAATAATACGTTTAAAAATGTGAAGAGAAAATTTCATAGCCAAATAAAGTCAGACCAGGTACAGAGTAGCCTTCGTAACTGGCTACAAACAAGCTGTGTCCCCAAGGGCACACTAAAGATATCGTAATTTAACTGAGCATGGTACCCAAGTTATATGGGTTCCAATTGAGAAGTATATCCATTAGCTAAATTTCATGCACGGGCTGGTAATTCTGCCAAGGTTTTTCAGATGTAACAGTGATTGGTGACCTGGAAGAAACATTTTGTGTTTTCCCTCAAGACACTAGAAGGTAATGAGTTAGCCCAGCCAGGGACTAATGGTTTCCTGGTGATATAGGATAGGAAACTCAGTATATGTAAAGGGTACCAGACTCCATTCTGTCTTGAATTTTTCAAACAACAGGATTTTTGTTGATAACGCTCAGAGCAAACTATTAACAAAATTTTTTAAATGGAAAATGGCTGCTGAAATTCATCTTGCTTTTCTAACAAGTAAAACAGAGAGGCAGAGACAGATGTTAGGAGCATGCACTGATACAGCGCATTGCTGTACCCACCATATGACAAACCCACTCAAGTAAAACAATGGTAAATAATTCTCTGAGAGTTAATTTTTTAAATTGCGCATGCACTTCAACTTCATGAGTACCCAGAATCTAGAAGGGAATCACTCTCTCTTTCTCACACACACACTCACTGAAGCAGGGCCAATTTACAGTGAAACATGAACCTAACCTTCATTTCTTGATGTATGAGGAAAGCTAAGTACTTTTCAAAAACATTAAAACACTGTACTGTTGTGAAAGATCCTGAATGCTGAAGTGGTTATGCAGAAGGACACGAAAAGGTAAGTGAAACCTCTGAGACAGGCAAAATATTCAATACTTTTTTTTCTGTCTCTTTGGAATTTGAAATCATTTAGAACACAATATGAAACAAACAAGAATGAATACAAAAAATGTCTAAAGTATTTTTCAGAAATGCTTGTCACACATATACTTTTATTTATTTAGCAGTCGCCTTTATCCAAGGCAACTAGTGATGAGCGAATCCTGCAGAGTTTGCTTTGCTATGATTTTGCCAAAGTCATGGAAATGTTTGCGAACTTTGAAGTCAATAGCGAAGGAGGTATTGAAGTCAATAGCGAAGGAGGAACAGAACATGTTTTTGTGGCTTATAATGGGGCAATGATGTTTTAAGTGTCCCTGTGGGCTAAGGGAAGTGTCTACCAACTATGCTGGACCAATTATTGTGACCAAAAATGCAAAATAAGCCTTGAGGCAGCAGTGCTAACCACTGTGCCATGGTGCATATGTGCCTCAGCAACTTAAGATGAAAATGGAACAATAACCACAAACAAAATACAGCAAATGGCCACAAACTAGCAATAAGTAAAAAAATATACATGTATATATTTTTTATATATATATAAATATAAATATATACTATATATTGTAAAATTAACAGAGGAACACAAAAAAAGGTTTGGGGTAGCCACCCCACATACTTGAAGAATTTTGGCAGGTTAAGGCCAAACAAACATTAGTATGTCTTTACAGACATGAGTCCAAAACAGAACTGATTTACAATGACAAACATGCCATTATATAGCTGACTGCCAGGAAATGAAAGGTCCGGACATGGAAGTGACATCTTTAGGAGGCAGGTTTTAAGGGACTGGAAGCGGAAGCAACATCTTTAGGAGGTAGGTTCTAGGGCAGGGGTAGGCAATGTCAGTCCTGGTGAGCCGCAGTGGCTACAGGTTTTCATTCCAACCCAATTGCTTAATTAGAAACCAATCATTGCCAATCTCAGACCTTATTTAATTTTATGGCTTGTTAGTCTGTGCAATGTAAGGCTTTTATATCGTAGATTTTTTTCCTTTCCAAGGATATCATCCAAATGATTTGAAGCCTAAAACAGATCATTTTCAGTCTGTCACATTTTTCTATTAAGTATTTTATTAAATCAAACAGTGCATGATGAACACACACAGATGTAATTGGAAAAAAGCTAGCTGGAGAACTGCTGGCTGCTTTGTCTTTTACATCTTATTGCTAATAAGGAGCAATTAAAACACTGAATGCAGCAGTTTAAGATTGAAATAAGCAATTCAGGTTGGAGAACCTTAACAAGCGAGACCACTAAAATGAAGCATCAAAATGTCACTTAAGCAATATGTGCTTCATCAGCAATAATTGAGTTCTCGTTAAAGAACTGGGTTGGAACAAAAACCTGCACATACTGCGGCTCTCCAGGACCAACATTGCCCACCCCTGTTCTAGGGTAACAGAAGTGGAAGTGATGTTTTTAGGAAGTGGATTGTTCTGATGGTCTGCAGAGGGAAAGAGGAAAAGGAGATAGAGCACCGCGCCAACCCTTCATCTGGCGGAGAAACACATTTATTCAAGCACGTAATCTGTCTCCCATGCGCACGTGTGTAACAATATATAAACATATATATAATTGCGCTCACAGAATTCCAGTCTTGGGGAACACATCAGCTGTGTAATGAAGTGGAGGCTTGTTTCCAGCAGGGGTGTTGCTCAAATGCTTGTTTTATTTCAGATCTCCCTGCAGATACATCACACTTTTTTATTCCATGATGAAGATATGAACACCTTGTAAACAGTATTACTGTAAGTCTTATATTATTTATTATCATTTCACAGGGTCACATGTGTTTTCTTTCTGGGGGAGGAGGAGGACTACTTTAAGGTCTGTTTTGAAACTGCAGCTGAACACATGGCTAAAAGCAGGCATTATTCCCACTTAAGAAGAAAAATCTTTTAAATTGCTTAAGTTAATCTGTTGGCTAAATTTAATACAAAATTTCTGAAATTATAACCACTATGAGATGCTCTTACTTTTTGTTCTCATTGTTGGCTTGATATGAATAACATGCTGTCTAAACTGCACTAATAAATTTAGCTTTGGACCTTCTAGTTCTGTGGAATTGTCATATGTATGACACATTTACATTTACATTCATTTACTCAGCTGACACTTTTATCCAAAGTGACTTACAAAAGAGGTCAACATAATTGAGTAAACATCAGTCTGGGGCTGGTAGATATTGTCTGGAGGTGGTTTAGGAACATGTGCTATAGGAAACGTTTACAAAATTGATCATAGCCCAGTGCAGATGTTTACACCAAACAGAACAAAGAAACATTAAATAATCTTTCCTCATTTACAAGAACCTGCCAAAGCCATTATCAAATAGACAGACATTTGCAGAACAAGACAGTGTTCATTTTTTCCTTAAAAAAAGGTGAGGTGATCAGCAGTTTTGATAGAGGTGGGAAGCTTGTTCCAACAATCAGGAGCTACAAATTAAAAGAGTATGGTTTTAGATTTAATGCCACACAAAGAAATGTTATCATAGGTGAAATGTGGGAGTATGTTCTAATGCTGGTATAGTAAAAATTATAGGAAATAATTAGAAATGTAGATGTGTAATTACACTTATTGGATGATTCATCGCATGCAACCTAACTGGTGATACCCATATTCCATTCTGTTCTACAGTAGATCGGTTCTGGAGAATCTTGCCAAAGATATTCTAATAAGGGCTAATATTTGAAATGAAAAAAAGTAAAGGGCTATGTACAACTGGTCTTTTAATCCCACTTTCCAGGGCAGATAAGTCACATGGTAGAACAGTTAAAACAGAACATTTTCAACACTGTGCAAGTTGGAAACTGAAAGGGAAAGCTGTTGGTGTCTTTTCATATTTTTCAGATGAACTACTGACTGGTCATTCAACTTGCTTGAGTGTTTTTAGAGAGTAAAACAAGTTTCTACTGACACATATTTGTCATGTGATAAAAACTTAATTTATATTTTGAGGCTTCTGTTACTATACAACTCACAAATATAGAGATAATAATCAGAGTAGTATCAAGTCCAGCTTCCAGTGATTCTTGGTGTTGAAAATGAACAGATTTTATACATTATTTTTACAAACACATTGTAAAGTATATTTAGTTAATGGTAAAGTTTGCTTCTTGTAACCTGACCAGGACAAACTGGGTTTAAAAATAAATATTTATTGAAAAAAAAAATCTGATCTGCATTGAAGAGGATGCCATTATATCTCAGGGCATACTATTGTACGCAAACCCACATTCACTCACACAGAGCTAGTAGAGGGCAATCAGTTAGTTGAACATGTGTATTTTCTGGAATATGGGAGGAAAATAAGAATCACTGTAGAAAATATCAAGACACATGTCCAGGCTGGTGTTCAAATACAGGACTCTGGTCTTTATTTGACAAATTTCTTAAAATAAGATTAAATGACTCTACAAATTCAACTGAACAATTAATTGTAAACATATACAGTGCTGGCAGGATGTACATCATTAGCTGCATGCATCATACAACAGTTGAGTTAAATATTTTACATATAATCATTTACTAGACCAGAAAACACTTAAACTGCTTCAAAATTTATTTGCCAATCTTTTCAATGACACAATTCACACTTAAGCATTTTCGCAGCTAGCAGTTTAGAAAACTTCAGCAAGCACCAGTTTCCGAGTGCTTTCAGCCAAATGTTTATTCCATTAGAATCAATGATAACACTTTAAAAACACTGGTAAAAGAAAACAAAGGAGCATTCTGGAAGTGTTTCTACAGGAAGTCACTGCTTCTTCTTATGGGAGTGAAGCAGCTCATTAAAACAAACAAACAAATGACAGCTATCTATTGACAGCTATTGCTCAGGTCAAGTGTGCTAGTATGTTGCAATCAATTTAACTGTATCCTGTTAAAATTTAGTACAGATGTTTCAACATACAGTATAGGCAGAGTGGTAGTGCAAAGCTGGCAATCCTTTGTCACACACGTGCACATGGGAGGCAGCTAAAGGGCTTGAGTGATGGCAGTTCTGAGGCATGCCGGGATGTGGCAGAGCGCACTGACTCTTTTTCTCTCTTTCCTGTAGACCATTCCCGGGAGATTCCATCTGGCTCTCTTGACGTCACTTCCGGGACCGAGCCAATGGAAGGAGACCTTACCGGCTCCGGCCCCTGTGATGTCACATCCGGGTTCGAACCAATGGCTAAAGAACATGGGCCCGATCCTTATGACCTCACTTCCTGTCTTCCCTTTTAAAATCCTTCCCCTTTTCCCTATTTGTCAGTCTTGTTTTGGACTCAGTTGTTAGCACATCAGTGCTGTTTATTTAACTCTTTTAGGGCGGATGTCGACTTTTGTCGACAGGAGGGGTTGAAGGCGGATGTCGACAAAAGTCGACATCCAGGGATAGAGGGCGACAATCAGCTGTTAATGGCGACAAATCTCACTGTCACGTCACAGGCATTCCCTCTGTGCTTGGAGGAATGCTAGACTCGTTGACTCGGCAAATAAACATTGCGTGTGCGTGAGTTGCGAAATGTAAACAGGCAAGATGGCACCGACATGTGAAAAGGCAGCGAAGCAAGTGCAGAAAAGAAAACACTCGTATTATGCGCATTTGCGCATTATCGCGGAGTCGGACTCTTGATTTTTCAGAATCGGACTTTATTGGCAGTGATCAGGAGATTGAGCAAGAGAGTTAGAAGCAGGCATCAGTTGATCAGACACCAGCCGATGCCGCGCCAGCGGATCTGCTGCCAGTTGCGTGCCTTCGCGCAGCCAATGCATCTACGGCAAGGTTCGCATGGGATAAATACACAGACATTGATCCGTTGAGAGCTGATCTGGCTACCAGAGTTTACAAGACGGCATGGCTTGCTGTTGGACACGACAGATCACCAGCTGCTGTACTTCAGGCTGCTCTCTCCTGATGCTGCTTTTCAGCTACTGTCAGACGAGACAAACAGGTAGGCAGAGATTTTTTTTGAATCGCAGGCTGCGTTTGCATCGCATTCTCGTTTTTCAAAGTGGAAACCCACAACGAAAGCCGAGATGAAGCGCGCTGTGGCATTACAAATAGAGATGAGACAGAATTGGTGATATAACTTCAGGGAGCATTGGTCCAAACGTGTTTTGTCCCCTGGTGGCTTAGGTACGTGCTGCTGCAAAGTTTTATTCACTTCTGTAATAAACAGAAGCAAATCCCATGGGGTGAGCCAGGCTATAATGCCATACATAAAGTTCATAAAGTTTCAGAAGATGAAAAGAGGTGACAATACGGTTTTCATGCTGGCAGAAAACTTGGTGGCAGTGGCATGGCATGATGGCAAAAGTGTGACTTGTCTCTCTACAGTACACACTAACAATATATGTTAGAAAGTGCAGCAACAGACAATTGAAAAATAGGCACCAAAGCAACACGTATTGTAAGGAGTGCAATGTGGCAATGACTGAAATTGGCTGCTTTGAGCGAGATCAGACTTTGCTGTGTAAAATGTATGTGATATGTATGTGAAATCATAGAGTATGCAGGCTCATACAACATGCAAGACAGTAACATTTGTCAAAAGTAAATATTTTTTGTTGATTTGATATGTTAAACAATTGCTTTGTGTTCTTTTTTAAAAAATGTTAGTTTTTGGAAAAATATTCAGCCCTGGGAGAAAAGAAACAAAAAAAAAATTAGCCCTAAAAGAGTTAATAAAAAACGACTTTGCAGCCAGGATACCAGATTATACGGGTGGCTGCCCCAAACCTTTATCTGAGTATGTCTCATTATTGTGACATTGGCGTAGTCGGCAGGATCGAGAAGTCCTGGAAGAGAAGGGGACAGGACCTGCAACACATCCAGGTGGGAGCGTACCGGGGCCGAGTTTCCAGGCGGGGAGGGTGTCCCGTGTTTCATAGTGGCCCGGTACAGGCTCTGCTCCCGGCATGCTCCACTAGGCAACCTAGGCAGGCCAGGGAGTGTTCAGGAGGGGCTCACAGAATTGGGCTGCTTCGGAAGGGGGAGGCAAAGAGGGCTGTTTATGCTCTCTCGGAGGAGGTTCGTCGCTTTTGCACTTCCTGCCCGGAGTGTCAATTGTGACAAATTCCAAGAAAGGACCGTGCTCCTCTCGTTCCTATTCCCCTGATTGACATTCCCTTCCATCGAATTGGGGTCGATATAGTCGGACCTCTAGAGCCCTCAGCCCGAGGACACAAGTACATCCTAGTCCTCGTGGATTATGCTACCAAATACCCCGAAGCTGTTCCGTTGCGCTCAGCCACTTCTAAAGCCATCGCACGGGAATTACTAGGGGTCTTTGTGCACGTGGGTATCCCCAAGGAAGTCTTGACGGACCAGGGGACACCTTTCACCTCGGAGACGTTCAAGGAGACTGCCAGATTACTGAAAATAAAGCATTTAAAGACCGCGGTGTATCATCCTCAAACCGACGGTCTAGTGGAGAGGTTTAATCAGACTCTTTAACAAATGCTGCATAAGGTGGTCAGCGAGGATGGAAGGAACTGGGATCAGCTCCTCCCCCTCGTCCTTTTTGCCTATCGGGAAGTCCCACAAGCCTCCATGGGGTTCTCCCCTTTTGAATTACTGTATGGGCGGCAACCCCGGGGCATATTAGATATCCTAAAAGAAGGATGGGAAGAAGAGGCTCTTCCCTCTACAAACATACTAGAATATTTTGCGCAATTACGCGATAGATTTGGAAAGATTCGGCCCCTCCTTAAAAGTCACATGGAAGAGGCCCAAGCAGCACAGGTCCGCTATTACAACCGCGGCACGTCTCTCCGGGAGTTCCAACCGGGAGATCGTGTCATGGTCCTAGTGCCTACCTCCCACTCTAAGTTGCTTGCCCATTGGCAAGGCCCCTACAAAGTTAAGGAGAGGAAGGGGCTCGTCGACTATTTGGTGAGTCAACCTAATCGTCAGCCGAAGGAGCAGGTTTATCATGTGAACCTGCTGAAACTGTGGAAGGACAGGGATCCTGATCCCTCCTCTGGCCAGCCCCGCTCACTCTTCGCTCACACAGCCAGCCTTAACTTTGGTGCGGATTTAAGTCCCAGACAATGGCAGGAGCTGGAAACAGTTATCCGGTCCGTTCAGGAGGTAGTCAGTGAGAACCCTGGAAGGACCTCTCTGGTTGAGCACAACATTGTGACAGAGCCCGGGGTTATTGTCCGAGAACGCCCGTATCATCTTCCCGAGGCAAAAAGGGCTAAAGTGGAGCTTGAGATCAAGCGCATGCTGGAACTAGGTGTGATTGAGGAAAGTTATACTCCCTGGTCCAGTCCCATTGTGCTGTTCGGTAAGCCTGATGGGAGTTGAAGGTTTTGCAATGACTTCCGTCGGCTTAATCAAGTCCAATGCCACGAGTGGACGACCTCCTCGAGAGGCTTGGGTAGGCTCGATATTTAACCACACTGGACATGACAAAAGGGTACTGGCAGGTTCCTTTAACGGACTCCGCGAAGGTTAAAACCGCGTTTAGTATCCCTAGCGGACACTGGTAATATCGTGTCCATTTGGGTTACATGGGGCTCCAGCAACCTTCCAGTGTCTGGTGGACAAAGTCCTCTGGCCTCATAACTCATACAGTGCTGCCTACCTGGATGACGTGGTCATCTATTCCAGCACATAGAGGGAACACCTACAGCATGTCCGAGCGGTATTGCGGACACTTGGTGAGGCCGGGCTCCGGATTAATCCCAAGAAATGCTTCTTTGGATTGAGCGAGGCCAAACATTTAGGCTATCTGGTGGGTTGGGGTACCGTAAGGCCACAGTGCTCCAAAGTAGATGCCATTTTGAAATGGCCCCGTCCGCGAACCAAGCGGCAGGTCCAAGCCTTTCTCGGGTTAGCGGGGTACTACCGCCGGTTTGTACCCCGGTTCTCGGAGAGAGCTGCGCCCTTGACTGATTTAACAAAGAAGAGGGCCCCGAACATTGTGGTATGGACTGAGAAGATAGGCACTGCATTTGGTGACTTGACGCAGGCCCTTACGTCCGCACCTATTTTGATGGCACCTAACTTTTCTTTGCCTTTCATCCTCCAGATGGACGCTTCGGACACAGGCCTGGGGGCCGTGCTGAGCCAAAGTGTCGATGGTGTGGAACACCCCATCGTGTTCCTGAGCCGGAAACTGTTGGACCAGGAGACCAGGTATGCAGCGGTGGAAAGGGAGGCATTGGCGATTAAATGGGCGATTACTCAGCTTAGGTACTACCTGTTGGGCCGGGAATTCACCCTTGTCACGGACCATGCACCTCTACAGTGGATGGCCCTGCACAAGGAGTCAAATCCACGTGTCACCCGGTGGTTTCTTGACCTACAGCCGTATAAGTTTTCGCTCATTCATCGCCAAGGCGCTCTCCATGCCAACGCTAATGCTCTTTCTCGGGTTCACAACCTCTTGGTTAGGGTTGCCCGACCCGACGGGTCTGGGCTAAGGGGGGGGGGGGGCCTTGTCACACACATGCGCATGGGAGGCAGCTAAAGGGCTTGAGTGACGGCAGTTCTGAGGCATGCCGGGATGTGGAAAAGCGCACTGACTCTTATTCTCTCTTTCCTGTAGACCATTCCCGGGAGATTCCATCTGGCTCTCTTGACGTCACTTCCGGGACGAGCCAATGGAAGGAGACCTTACCGGCTCCGGCCCCTGTGATGTCACATCCAGGCTTGAACCAATGGCTAAAGAACATGGGCCCAATCCTTATGACCTCAATCCCTGTCTTCCCCTTTAAAAGCCTTCCCCTTTTCCCTATTTGTCAGTCTTGTTTTGGACTCAGTTGTATGCACATCAGTGCTGTTTATTTCATAAAAAACGACTTTGCAGCCAGGATACCAGATTATACGGGTGGCTGCCCCAAACCTTTATCTGAGTATGTCTCATTATTGTGACACCTTCTTTACAGCACCATCTGTATAGAGTTTGCATGTTCTATCCGTTCATTTCTGGATTGATCAGAATTATTGAGTATGATTCACTGAGTATTATTACATGTTTTAATACTGAAAAAAATAGAAATATGTTGGTAATAATTTTGAATTAAGGGAATACATTTAGACCTTCCCGAAGTAAACAACATCCACCCCTTTTTCAATCCCCAATCTCTGGCAACAGATGAACATTGGTCACTGCGCCAGCAGATCACATTGTTTCAAAATATTTTTAGCAAAAAACTGAATCAAAACTAAATAGATACTTTAATAATAGGTTTCTATTGCTAGATTGCATGCAGCACAGTCATTTTTTTCTACTGGGTTGTGTGAGTGAGCCCTGAAAGGGATATTAGCACATTGACCAACATTTGGTTCATGCTTTACACCTAGTGCTGCTGCGATAATCACGGCCTCCCACTGACCTAAAACTGGGTAGATTAAATTTACTCCTTGGCATATGCAGGATTAAATATTCATGAATACATAGTATGTTCAATTGGTTTGAGTTGATTACAGCTGTGAATGATAACCCCTTTGTTACTAGCTGTTACACAAGACTGGATCACAAGCTTGTATGATGATGAACTGACAGTATGATGCTGCAAAACAGTATGTTTTTTTCTTTACATATCACTACATACATGCTTATCGACACCCATGTGCAATCCTTGAATTTTTCAGAATGCTGCCTGCTTCATACAGTCCAGAGTTGTCCTCGTGACTCCTTTTACTGCAGAACAGGGTGAACCCAATATGTTCGCTGAAGACACATGCTCTTCAGTACTGTGATCACCAGGATTAAAAGAAGTAAAGTCACTGAAGGCATTCTGGAGATACAA
This sequence comes from Erpetoichthys calabaricus, assembly GCF_900747795.2. Taxonomy (NCBI): domain Eukaryota; kingdom Metazoa; phylum Chordata; class Cladistia; order Polypteriformes; family Polypteridae; genus Erpetoichthys; species Erpetoichthys calabaricus. The sequence continues at coordinate 146,054,207 of NC_041394.2, forward strand.
CAATCGCCTCACAGCATGACAACAGTACCTCACAACCTACAAAATGGAAATTATGTCAATCATACATAATGTTTATTTGAAAATACTGGAAAAATGCTTGAAAAACACTTGATAACCACCTGGAAAGTGGAGGATCGGAGCAGTAGCAGTGGCACTGGAGAGAGGCCAATGAAGTAGACAGCCTTTAGTAAACCTCACATGGAGCTGGCTAAGTAGAGACATTGTGTTTCACAATGTATTAGGCTATCAGCAGCACTGATGATAAAATATCAGCCAAATATATATCACATAAAATGGTGATATTATTTTGTCATACAGTACAAAAACAAACCACCAAAAGATACCCCAGCTTCAACACAAAAGAGATAAAATCTAAATGCAGAAATGGAAACAAATATTCATAAATTTTTATTTTTGTTAAATGTGCTTAATTCATCTTACTTAAATTCTGTTGCAGTCCTGTGGTGACTATCCATGTTTATCAAGCTGTCACAGAGTAAAGACATGTTGCATATTAGTTGGATATGCAAATAAGAACTTAATTGTACTCTGTACATGCATAATACTCCTACTATTACTAATACAACAACAACTAGTACTACTACTACTTCCCTACTACTACTGTTTATCTGTACCCTGTATGTTTTTGTATTATCTTATCAAAGACACATTCTATATGTACTTAATTATGCCCTCCTTGACATCAAAAACACTTCAAGGGCAGTTCTTCCTATTTATATTGAGCATCTTCAAAAATAATGTACTTATAGAATACTTTTCCAACGACTGATTTACAAAATTTAACCCATACAATAAAAAAAGACTTATGATATGATATCATAATGACAAACACCATTGTCTAACAGCTCTGAGATCACATCATTGTTTCATATCCTAGCCCGGTCATTATTTTTTGAGGAGTTTAGATATTTTCTCCTGTATTTCTGTGGATTTTCTTTCATTTCAGATCTATCTGCCAAATTGAGCAGGTATGGGGATGTGCATGAGAGTAGCTTATGAAAGATTGGCACCCCATCTGTAATTTGATTCTGCTTAGTGCTGAAACTAGCTTGAAACTTTCATGATTCTATAATAGATAAATCAATTTCAAAAAACAGACAAAAATAAATTTACCATTATTACTATAATTTTTCAGCTCTGTAAAATCATGCTTTCGTCACAGCTCAAAAACAGTAAAACTGACCTTTGGGCACTACTGGTGAGTGGTGCTCTAGTTTTGGAAAAATAATGGAATTCATTAATATAAAAAAACATACCAGTACTTCAATGCATGTGGGATCAAAACTAACATCCTGCCAGTTAAAGAACAGTCAAGATGTTCGCACCTTATGAAGATAATTAGCTGAATTAACCCTTCTGCTCATATAACATTCTTCTCATGCCAAAATTGGTAATATGATAAGTCACATATTATTAACTAATAAACAGAATGATTATGAGAGTCAAAAGCTCAGCTCCCTTAGGAGCCAGAAATGATGTATACTGCAGAGTATACAGCCAATTATCATTCTACTTCTGAAAAACTATTGTAAATGTTATTTAAAGAAAATGTTTTGTATGAAGAAATGTTTAATTTTCCTCAGTTTATTGAATGCATTTTTTCATTATAATCAATAATAATCATAAAAAAATTGTAGGTTTCTTGTCTGAAACAAAAGAAAGTAAAGAATACTTTAATTTGCATTCCATACTTTCTTATTCCCTTATGAATAAATGCAAGCACCTGGTTGTTAGCAAGGTCAGTCAAAACACATTGGAGAGATATTTGATAATAGCAAACTCTTTTGTTTATCTAGCAAATGGGTGACCTATCATAAGCGGGAGGTTCGTGAGTTTCTATTTCACCTTAAGTTTTCAATTACTTAGTAACTTAATTTAGTTTTTCAGTTGGAATTTGTTTGGTATTTTGTTAGCACAGTCATACCATTAATGGTTTAAAAACATTCCAGAGAATCTCAGAATGAATGATTCTTGTTCTATAAAAAATTATTGCAGCAAATATTGCTATCAGATCACTAAAGGATGTGTCAGTGGTTTCTTCCCATGTTCCAAAGTTGTGTATGTTAGGTAAAATGTCAATTCTGAATTGCTTACAATGGATTAGAGAGTGAGAGTGTGGGTTTCTGCAATATTGTCATACTTGTTGGGAAAACTGCAAAATTATTTGCGGTATGTTTCAAGGTAATGCAGTAGAGGTCATAAAGATTTTAACAATTATAAAATAACATTACATAACATTCTGAAACCTTGTTAATCTAATCCAGGGTTGTGGGGGAATTAAACATATCCAAGAAACACTGGGTGTGAGGCATCAGTTCATCTCAGGGCCCTGTTAAGCAAACATCTACACTTACAATCAAAGAGGACAAGTCAGGAACTGCCAAATAAACCTTAGGTACGTGTCTTTTGAAATTTTATTATTGATAGTGTATGTTGTTTATAGAAATTAACAAATGCTTTAAATCAGTCATTCAGTGCTGATTCAACCAATGCTAAGGTAGAAGAGACCTGGTTGAAGAAAGAGAAATTTTTAATGTAATTAGATTGCCTGAAAGGAGAGTCCAGAAAAATTCTTTGAAACCATTGGGAAAATGACTGAAGGCTGAGCAATACCACTGGAAGGACTGACCCATTTAAGATATACAAGTGAATCAGAGCCAAGATATTTTTAAACATGGAAGAGTTGCTATAAAAACTGGAAGTGAGAAGGAATCCAAGAGATTAAACTTTGGTAAAAAGCAGAAAGAATTTTGTACTCACTGAATGAGCACAGAAAGAAAAAAATCCCCTGTGTGTTGCTTTAAAGCATATACCTAGGGCTAAAAGCAGTCACCTTTAAATGACAAGTTTGCTGGTTTGATTTCCACTTAACCTGCCACTGATCAAGCAGTAAAAATACATGTAAAGAGTTCTCCTATGGGCCTGTACCTGTAAAAGTCTTTAAAATTATGTTCACTGTGGAAAGGGTGAAAGACATCATTAATAAATCAGTGTTGCCTGTTTTCTCTATATGCTTATAAAAAGCAAATGACACCAAACAGCAAATGGGAGGAAACAAAGAAAGTCTATTAAATGTAGCAAGAAAACTATAAGGGGCAGGAATCTAGGTTAAATTACATACATAGGAAATACCTGAAAAATAAAAAAACACTACAATTAATCAGAACTTATCTGACCTATTAAAGGTGAAGGCAGAAATAAAGGAATATAAGATGAATATTTAGATAATAATAAACAAGAGCAAAAAATGTACGTTTTCAAAAAATGAGCAGTACAGAAAATGAAAGGATTAATAAATGAATGCCAAGTAGTAAAGACAGAACATGTCACTTTAAGGGGTTATTAGTTCATGTTGTGGAATATGAATTGTCAGCTACCTTTCTGGATTTAAATAGGTATAATTAGTTTTTTTTTCTTACTGTACTTACAGTATGTTTGTTCTGTTTGATACATGTTGCATGCTTGCAACAGATGATTTTTAATTTTATACTAATAAATATTTATTGATATTGCATTGTTTAATAATTTATGTCTTCTGTGTCATAGCCTAGCTTAATTTCTTTTTGTTTTTGAAATATGTTTTATTGTATATTTCTGGAATCCTATTTTGCTATATATAAACATTTCAGAATTTTAAAGGTTAGCAGAGAATGAAAAAATCAGAGCAGCACTCTTACCAAGAATAAAATCAAAAAACGTGTCAAATTCTTTAACCTTACTAGGTTAAATTAAATACGACCATCAAAGAGAGTGATATATTCAGTAATGTATCATTTTCTCAACATGGCATCAATTCTAATGGACAAAATCATACAATAAATAAATTAATATCTACAGTGCTTCTACTTGTCTTTGTACAATGTATCCCTGCCTCAATCCAATGTGACTGTTTTTGAGAAAAAGGATACTTTTTTTAAGAAAATCAATACTCAGATTGCACCAAGAATGATATGTTTTGAAATGATTTTTACTACTAAATGTTCAAACAGTTCTAGTTGACATATATTAACAGTTAATGTACAATTTATAGAATGAATGGCAAGGTGGCAAAATGGTTAGCACTGCTGCTTCACACCTCCTGTTTTCAAATCCTGGCTCAATCACTGTCTGTGTGGTGTTTTCCTCAGAGTACTCCAGTTTTTCCAACATATCCTAAAGACCGAAATAGGTCATTCGTTGGTGTATGTGTGTATGAGTCTGGGCTGTGAAGGACTGCCGACCCATTCAGGGCTGGTTCCTTCGTTGCTTTGTCCTGTTGCATTGAGAATGGAATCCAGTCCTTGTGACCATGATGGGATTAAGCAAGTTTGAAATGAGTCTTAAAATGAATTGAGTATAAAAATAAAATAACATTCACAATCCTGCTTAATCCAAAGCAGGTACTGACAAATAACAAAACTGTAACGGACCACCCTTCCATTCAAAACTGATTCCATGCCTTGTGCCTGATGCTGCCTGGGCAGGCTCTGCTCTCCTCCACTCCAACGACCCTAAATTATATTAAGCATTAAAAATGTTATTTTATGCTGAATAACCTCAGTTGAACATCTTTTGAAATCTGAGAAGAAAGCTTCTCTAGTCTCAGAAAATCCTATGCAGGCATAAAAAGAAATAAGCATTTTGAAATGACTATAAAGTCCATATACACAGAGACTAGCTGTAGGATTTGAAGTTGGTAGTGCATCTGTGAAACAGCAGCACTAATTGCAACATCACCAGGTTTGATAGCATTGTAGAATTAATTAAACGATATTTGTATACAGTATTAATTACAATGTTGGTTAACATACATAAAACAGGTTTAGAAGGTAAACTTTTTTGCCCTTTAATTTCTTGACATGCCTCTAGTATATTCTTTACCAATGAAACAACTACAGAATTACACCACTTTGAAGTGAATTTTTAATGTATATACCAACATTTACATAAGGCACTGCTGTGGACTACTTAAAAAATACAGTACAGCTTGAAAGATTGTCAATGTGGGTTTTGGGTCAATTTTATGTGCTTTACATCATAATCACATTGAACTTTTTTAGTGGTTCTTCACCCCTTGACTAAAAAAATAACCAGAAATAGTAACAGTTACTTGTTCACTGCTGGAATAGCATGAGCAGCCGTCCCTTATGACTGCTGAGTCTTATTCAAGAGAGAGGTTAGTTGTGATCGTGAAACTGACTGATAAATTGGTGCAATGGTAGCAGTTTTACAAATCTTCTACCAGAGTGTGGTTGTGAAACATGGAGCTAAAGATGAAGGTTTTTAACAGTCATTCCACATCCCTATCCTTGCTTATGGCAATAACCTCTGGATACTGATGGAAGGAATGAGATTGCAAGTACAAGTGGCCAAAAAGAATTTCCTGCACAAAGTTACCACAGTCACTCTTTGTGATAGGAGAAGGTGATCAGCAACATGGGACGATCTTGAAGTGGAACCACTGCCTCACTAGACTGAGACCAGCAGGATGGTTTATGCACTCCGTGTGGATGCAACCCAAGTGTCTCGTACAGAAGATATTTACAAGGCATAGACCACTTGGAGAAGACCAGGAGCAGAGCCAGGACATGCTGGAGGGATATTTCACCACTGGCTTAAGAACGTCGAAGAATTCCCTAGACACAGTTGAAAAATGTAGCTTTTGAAAGAGTGGCATGGTCAGTCCAACTCACTACAACCTTTACCTGTGGAAATGGGAGTGTATATGATGATCACCAGAATGTGTGGCCAAAGGAAGTAGGTACTTGATCAACACCTCCCACAAGGGGGTTTAAATTAATTCTAGGCAGATTCTGGACATTCACAGTCAGGACAAATATGTGTGATACACAGTTCTGTCTCACCCAGATTAAGAAAGAATGTATCCTGCCGAGGACTAATTTTCTATCACTACCAACAAGTTTAATTGTAATGATTTTGTTTCCAAGCTTGTCTCAGTTTATCTAGGGATGTATCTTCTAGTGCATTTCCAAATTCCTGTTGTCTCACAGCAGTAACTTTTAAAAATTAACCCTTTCTGTAAAAAGACTTGCTTCTACTCAGCCTTTTTTATTCCATTGCTACTGCATGAACTAAAAATGCCTTGTTCATATATTTATCCTGGGTTTTTATTAACAGATGTCAATGACCACCATATATATCCCCATTCTGGACCAATAAATTGTTCCTCCATTCTAGATCTGTGATTATTTGTGCACACTATTGACTTGTTCTCTAATCCAGTTTTCATGTAAACAACTTTACTTCCTGGGGAAAATCTATATATTGTAGATATATAAAACAAGTTAGAAAATGTATACATGATGTAACATTCAGGTGGGCTCATAAATTTAGTTAACTGTTTTGAAAATTGGATCATTTAAAATTTTTGTTTATTTCAGTGGTTGTTAAACTCAGCCCTTAGGACCCCATGTGGTTGTTGGGTTTTGTTCCTACCAATACCTGTTTCTAATTGGGTTTAATCAAGCTGTTATTTCCCAGTTTCTTTGTTTTGATGTTAATGTAGAAATTATAAAACAAAGTATAGTAAATGTTTGTTACAATGTATTACATATTTACAGTATGTTTGTTACCTGTGGATAATTTATTGCTTTTAAAACTTCATTTTTAAAAATTTCATCATCATCATCATCTGCTTTTCATGTGTTCTGGTAATTTAATCCGCTATTTACTAATGAGCATATTATTGGGTCCGATGATGAAGAAGACGCAGACTTTCAGCATGCAGTGTTGTTTGTCCAGATGTCTGATCTTCTCTTTGTTCAGTGTCATTATCAGGATATATTTAAGGGAGCAAACGACACAGAAAAAAGTTACAAAATGTATGCATGATGTAACATTCAGCTGTATTCAGTGGCTTCGTTAATTGATTTGAATGTTAACGTATTTTACATTTGTTTAGTTTCTTTATCAAAGAGTCAGTTATCCCATTTTTGTTAAATATTTTTGTAACAATGGGTCATATTAAAAAGTAACGATGATAATAGAACACAATTACATGTATCAGCAGACTACATTATATGTGTGCTTTTTAATAGCACTTCACAATGAATGCGAAAACATAACCCAAAGAGCCTTGAGATGGCTCAATTGATTTCATAGAGAGCAGATTCCAATCTGCTGCCTGTAATGCAAAAATGGCACTGACTCATGTCCTGTTGTTAGTTGTTGATTGTGGAGGGTCTATGACTAATTGTAATTTAAATTTTTAAACATAACATTTCTGATAGATGGACCTCATGGTAAAATTATTGGTGGCTTCAGACCATGACGTAGAACAGGTCTGAAGGTTTGTGGATAAATTACAGCATCAGAGAGACACTAAATCATTAGAATGTGCAATAATGTAGCCATCAGGATGTTTTTAGAGTAGCTACTGTAAATAGAGTGCATATTTGTGAGTGATGTTTATATAATTCCCTTTATCTTACATTTACTTCTAGATGATTGACTTCTGCTTTTTTTTTAAATTTTAACTAACCTCACTTGTTTATTGAAACTATTTTCCATCAGAAGCGTCTATTGATTGAGTAATAGAGGAAAATAAAAAAATATACAAGCTGAATTAACTCCCTTCAAGGTAAATTTTAAACGATAACCTAAGTGGTAATTAAATTTCCACAGAATGTTTTTTCTGTTTTAAGATTAAGATTTAAGGTGAGCTTACACATTTGCCAATACTTTTCAATGGAAGATTTTGAAATTTCAAATATTTGTACAGTGTGCTGTATTCAAATATTTTAACAAAAAGTTAATTTTCCTGACAATTTTTCTTGAAGAATAAATATACCAGAAGTCACATAAATGGTCCACTGTCAGTCAAGTCATTTAAAAGTGGACAAAAAGATGTGTGTCTAGATATGGTGATCACGGTACTTTTTGCATTACGTGTGAACACACCTAATATAAAGGTAGAACAAAAGGCAAAAGAAAGTTAAGATAAGACTGTCATAAAAATACAAATATTTCTAGATGTCATAAATTATGTAAAAATTACATTGCTGATTCTCTGAACGCAAAATAAGAGAAGATGAAAAAGACCAAATTAAATCAATTAAAGGCTATATGACTCACTGATTGTGAAAATGGTTGAAACAAATAACCATAGCCATATGGGGCCCTCAGGACTGAGTTTGGGTAACTACTGGTTTATTTAATCAAAGTGAAAGATACCAATTTTTAAAATATGTTTGTAAAAACTAGTTATATACAAAAGTAACTAATAATAAAATGTAATTACATGTATTAGTAAAGCATATTAAATATTTTCTTTAATATCATTGTACAATATTATGTACTGTGGTTAAAACCAGAGTCCAAATAGGGTTGTGGAGGCTGGAATAGCTTTCATAGGCACCAGATTTCAATTCAATATAAAATTTTCATTTTTGTACTTTTGTTAATGGTTGTTTTGGAGGGTTTATAGCTACTTGAAGTTCATATTTTCTACACATAAATTAATTCAAAGAAGTACCACATGAAGAGGGAAAATCAATGTTGAAATCTAAAACTAAAATTTTTGTTTGCAATGGGCTATAATGGGTAGTAGGTCATTACAGAAGTTTGTCAATACATTTTAGTACCAGAGAAATAGTAAATTACTATAATTTCCACATAATGACTTCATGAGGTTGTCTTTAATGTAACATAACTAATAAGTACAGTACATGTTTATTCACTATATACATGATAGCTTACAGAGCCACGCTTAAGGAGCATAATCATGTCTAGATATGTTGGGGGACTTTTTCCTTTCCTCACTTGAATATTTTAATTTTACAGTTAAGAAGATCTTGGTACACTGGTTTGGCACAACTTCAGACAGCAAGGGAAGTAGGTTGGTGTGGCTGAGATTCACTCAAACTGCTTTTGCAATGACAAGGTTTTAGGGCTGCAATGATTAGTCGACGTAATCGACTACAGAAAATCGTCGACGCGGATTTTTTTATTGTCGACGCGTCATAAACAGAACCTTCAATAGAGGCTCCAGTCACAAAGAAACACGTTGGTTTTTGTAACAGCAATGCACTACATGAACGTCTGGGGGCAGTATCGTTTGTTATTGTTTGTCAAGACTGCACACAGTCCTACCAACGAAGAAGAACGTCCGAGGAGAAGAAGAATGTAAAGGAAAATAAATGTGGTTGCAATGGCGAGTCGGATAGAGGAGGGGGAAGGAGATGGAAAAAAATTGAGACAGAAACTTTTCTAAAGAAAAAAAAGTTGAATGCAGATTATGTAAAGCGGAGCTTTCATTTCATGGCAGCATCATGGCGATGCATGAGCATCTGAAACGAAAGCATCCTGGAGATATGATGCCGCGGTCTCTTGAGAATTCATGCTGGCACTGTTAGTTAGGGTTAGATCAGGAGGGGAGGGAGAGCGTGAACGAGACAAATTTACACCCGATCTGTTCGTTTTCAAATAATATTGGATAATATTAGTGCGATGATGTTTTCTGATTGGTACTATTCAGGTCATACAATGATATCTTCAGAATGTCACATATATTTGTCTGTTTCCTTTTTTTCCCCCGGTGCTTCGCGCTGACACAGGAAGGCGTGGGCTTATTCAGTGCTAGCAGCAGCACGCAGGTGGCCGGTTGCTTGTGCTATAGCAAGTGGACCTGGCGGCGATCAAAGCACATGTACTGTGCAAGGCATGTACGCGGTCCACTGAAAAAGGAAGAGCGTTCCTGGCACACCTTGCAGAGGAACATTCTTTCCTCTGCATGTCCTGGAGTCCTGTGCAGACTGGTCAAGATCGGGGGGGAAAAAAACGCGGTCATTGATTACAACCGCAAAAACGTACGCGAATGAATATGAATAATGTTGCATCCGTGCCACAATGTTTTCCGAAATGTACTATAAGGTCATAAAATGAATAATTCCAAATATCATATATACCTATGTCTGTTTTTTTTTTTTTTGTCAGTGCGGCTTTGACATCACGGACCTTATGGCGCATACTAATTCAGCGTAAGCAGGAACGCTCAATAAAACTGAATAAAAAAAAAATCAAGTGACAATGAGATACGAGTAAGGCAGATTTGCCAGCGTTTGTGTGTCAGCTTTTATCCATTCAGATCAGAGAATTTCCAGCTCGATTGTCTCAAAACTCCACTCACATCTACAGTTATTCCCAGTTGCAGATAAAAAGTAACAGCGTCAGATCCCTGGGGGGACGGTAGTATGTATCGTGATCGTGACTGACAGAATAAAAGTGAAAAAACAGTAACTTTTACAAGTACTATACATTTAATACAGTGGCTGTTACAGAAGCAAATCAAATGTATGTGTTTATTGTATATTAACAATAAGAGCAACTCACTACTCAAAACGGTAAATATACGAGGCAGTCAGGATCTAACCGGGGAACTCTTGATTACAAGTCAGCAATTCCTACCGCTGCACCACGGAAGCTTTTGTATCATCCTTGAACCTTTTGTGAAAGTGTTTGTTTGATCTTTGCACTTCAGGCTTTACACATTATATAGTTTATGTCTACATTTTGTCATTTATTACTAAAATATAAAAAAACGTTTCAGTTTTAAAGATATATTTTTGGTTAAATTAAATGCACTTTTTTTGTTTAAAGACTACGTGCACTTTAGTTTGTATTGTTTAATGTATTTCTTTTTTATTGTGATGGTCACACTAATATAAAACCATCTGATTATTTTCAAATTCATATGTTTCACTAGTTATTTTAATTTGATTATTATTCATTTTAATCGTGTTAATGCAAAGACATCAGGGTGACATTCACAGGTTGACAGATATGAGCAGATGAGGTAAGACATGCACTGGAGCCCAGAACAGGATGTGCAACCACAGGTCGCAGGCATCAAAATAGTCAGGCATGAAATAATCGTGACTAATCGAAAAATAAATTGAACGATTAGTCGACTACCAAAATAATCATTAGTTGCAGCCCTACAAGGTTTTCACCTACAAGTATGATTGTGTGAAGTTTCAATAATTTGTGTTGAGAATCTGTTTTGCCATCAGAAGTGGCTATTAGATGTGTAAAAGACAAAATAAACAAAATGCACAATTCAAAATAACGTCTATCAGGGTAACTTTGAAACAGTAAATCTATCAGTAATTGAAGTCACATAGGATGTCCCTCTGTTTCAAAATAGTTAATTTTGAAAATTCACCAATAACAAGTGATTTTTAAATTTAAAAATTTCTACAGTACTTCTCTTTTAAGATATCCCAGTGAAAATTGAAATTTGTTCGATAATTTTTCTTAAAGAATAAATGTACCAAATTTTAGCAAGATTGGTCCAATGGTAACCAAGTTGTTTAATGTGGATGGACAGACATCACAATGACAGTGGGTGCTTTTTGCATTTTATTTGCAAGTACCTAAGATATCATAATGAATAACATCCCCAAATCTGTTTAATCCAAGTCAGGGCCATTGAAGTCTGGAAGTCTGGAGTTGACATCAGCAGCACTGGGTGCAAGACAGAATAACCCCTTGGATGGGGTCCTAGTCCATCATAGGCCCTATTTAGAATAACCAAATAAACAAACCAGCAACAAGACGTTGAAGTAAATCTGCCACAGACGTGAAACAGTCCATCTCTACATGGACACCAGCTGAGGCTGGCAACTGGAACCAAGGTGCTGGATCGATGATGCAGCAGCACTACCAATTGTGCCACTGTGCTTCCCCTATTTATAAATCTCGTATTAGAAATAGTAGTATTAAGCACATACATTAAAAACAAAGCAGTAGCTTAATTTGCCAACATTTAAAAAGCATTTATTTCAGACTTACTTCTTTGAATTCTCAAGTTATGGCACTGGGGATAAAGACAACAACATCACTGAATCAATATATACTGAAAATTGACATAGTACAAAAATGGACACTTAAAGTGACTCCTGGAGCAGTAATGTAATAGGTAAGTTCTGGCACCTGGTGTAAATAAGAAGTTTGTGTTATTCAAGAAAACAAACAGATGTCTGGGAAACAGGTACTGCTACCTTGTATGACCTGGGTCATTCAACAAGTAGCTTTGCTGCACCATTTTTGATTTTGAAGAAACTTTGAAGAGCTCAGAAATATTTGTTGATTATTAAAAAAAAGAAAAAAAAAAGCCTTAAGATAGGGGCACTTTCCTTCACCACATACAGCTCAAAATGGGTACTTTTAAATGAACTTTTGCATAAGTCCATGTTTCTTTTTTCAAGGTCAAAGTTCATCTTACAAACTGCATTTCTTACTACTTTTAATTAATAAAAAATGAAGGGCTTGGAGAAACAAGTCAGTTTTATTTATACTGTAATATGTTTGCATGGATACTATGGTATTAGAAAAAAATTACCTGCTACACAGTCATCTTCATGAGATAACCATACCAAAAGTGTTCCAAGTTTGTTAAAAAAAAATTGTAGCTTCTGAGCCAAAAGAAGCATGGTTTGGAAAGATTATTTTTTTTCCCTTAACTTGGAAGAAAGTATGGTGTTCATACAGATCAAAAATTGTGTTGTTATGCAAAGGGGTTTACAAGCTGGGAGGCTCTGACACTAATCTCAATTGTTTTTTATCCTCTTATTTCATAAAGCAGTTATATTGTTGAGTAGGGGGAGAGAGAATAAGCTCATAAGCAGAAAAAAAACAAACAAAAAAAATCATGTGCTTTATTGTACTGACAATAAAATGGATTTTAGCACTCCAATATGTCCTGGTGATTGTGGTGAATGTTAATAGAGGACAAACTAAGCTTGAAATTTTGATTACGAAAAAATCACATCAATTTTGTGCCAGATGCTTCTGCCAGGACACAAAATTTCTGTCTAACCTCAGTAAATTAAAAAAAAAGTCCTATTTTCAGTTCTGTCTCTTTTTCTCTAAAACCTTGATAGCATTCTTACTAATCACACTAAATGTTAAATTTCTACATCATCCATCCCTCTCTTCAAAACTCTTGTATAATTTTAATAGGTTTAGTATAAAGAATGTTATTCAGACAATTTTCTTCAACGGTCAGTAAAACCTTTTTTTAAATTAAATCTAGTTTTATCATTCTAAGTAATGAATAATACAAAGTTATTTTTGAATTTTGGCATTGCTGTAAGTGAAAGGAAACAAATGTACGATTTTGATTTTTTTCTTGAATGGATTCTGCAGTTTTCATTCTCTCTCTTTAAGGATTTCTGCCAGTTTCTCTTACTGTTCACTTAACTCATTATAACGTGAACTACAGTGATATTCTTCATCTGTGGCAGAAATCGCAAAGTCAAATGATTTACTTAAACTACAAGCAACTTTTCTGCAATTTCAGTCATTTTCATTTTGAGACCAGATAATTTGGCATCTGTTGACAATTTAGCTACTTTTACAAGGGAAATACCAAGAACAAAACATGTTTCATTTACAGAGTCAACCAATACAAAACCAGGTTCATAAATGTCATTGTTTTTATTTTCTCTCTGAGCTCTTTAAACTAATTGTTTAAGAGGTTTTTTCAAACACTTGAACTACAGGGTTTTTCCAGGAATTAGAATCATAAATAGGATTCTTGGCAGACATACACTTAATACAAGGTTTTTATTGTCAGAAATGGGATCTCAGTTGACTGTCTACTGTAAATTAAAATTTTGTGAAAATACCAATTGTGCATTCCATGTTGCATTTGTCAATGAAAGATACACAATTACATCTTGATTATAAATATTGAAAAATGTCACTTTAAAAATAAAACTAGAGTGAGACAAAGTAATAAAAACAAGAACCATTTGTAACTATCACACAGTACTGAGGGGAACAGGACACTAATAAAAGGCACCATGACACTGGAACAGCACCTACTCTGTCAGAGTTCAAGTGCTGCTGAGCCAGCAGACACCGGTCATACCTGTGAAGACAAGCCTGGTCCTGCTGAAACATGCACACACCTGTTGGAGCTTGCTAGTGAAGCATGACTGGAAATGTCAAGTTAACAAAACACCCTACAATATAACATATTAACAATTTAAGTGTTTTTATTAAATAAGAACATTAAAAGAGAGTGAGATTATTGTATCATTTCAGTGTACTTTTCCATATGTACAGAGCCTCGTAGCTCCAAAACCCATTTGGACAACAATACAACTATTGTATTGTTTGGAATTGGATACATTGTGCTTTCTTACCAATTAAGTTTAAAAAAAAAAACCCTCTTCCCCTACATGCCTTTTTTGAGGCTCAAAAACAGTATTTTGATCAAGTCTCTAAATTCTTAGGGTGGTTATCTCAAGAAGTGGACCACGTAACAGGTAATTTTGTTTTAAATACAAGTAACAAAATGTTACAGCATATAAGAAAACACTCTAAATTTTTATGCTGTCCTCAGTGAAGAACACTGGATAAACCTCAATGAGATTTTTTTTAACAAATAAGCAAAAAATATATTTTGAGCTCAGGAAAGTAGGTGTAATTCATATGTGAATTTTAATCAAAATCAAAAATGGTGAAGCAAAAAAAGTTTTGGAAAATCTGTTGAATTAAAATGGCATAATTCACATGTAAATTTGGAAAACAAGGCAAATCTGAGTTAACTGTGATTAAAAATGACTATGATTAGATTTAATGTGAAAATTAATAGAATAAAGATGGTGGGTTTTAATTATCAAAATATTTAAAAAGAATTATTAACTGACTCAGAAATGCCTAAAGCCTTAATTGATAATAATTTTAACAGTGTTCTAGCTTGGCAATGATTTGTGTGGTCCTGTGTTTTCTCAAGATTGTGAGAAATCGAACAACCTCAACATCCATCCATTATCCAACCCGCTATAAAAATTTTAAACAATTATTGACAGGTGCTGTACCTAATTGCTGGTTTAAGTGTAATTCTGCTGCATGTTACATATGTACTGTCTTTCTTTAACTACTGTTAAACTGTAGGATCTATGTGTCTGTACAGTTCTATTTTGCACTATGTACATTAGGCCATTCATCTACTATTCCTATTTATTGTAACTATCCATCCACCCATCCATTTTCCAACCCGCTGAATCCGAACACAGGGTCACGGGGGTCTGTTGGAGCCAATCCCAGCCAACACAGGGCACAAGGCAGGAACCAATCCCGGGCAGGGTGCAACCCACCGCAGGATTTATTGTAACTATTTAATTATATATCATCCTAATGTCTTATGGACCCTATATATTTCTTTGCACAACCAAGCCCCACTATTGTAAAATGTCACTATTCTGTAGCAATGTATGTTATAGTAAAGATCCTAATCTATTTTATGGTGCCCTCCATAATGTCTGGGACAAAGACACATTTTTCCTTGATTTACCCCACTGCTCCACAGTTTAAAATTACAAATCAAACAATTCATACATGATTAAAGTGCACATTGCAGAGTTTCATTTAAGGGGATTTGCATAGATTTCAGTCAAAGCATGTAGAAATTACACTTTTTATCCTGCCCAAAATATTTAAGGGTGCCATTATGTTTGGGACAATTAGTATTACAGGTATTTGTGATTACTCAGGTGTGTTTGATTGCTTCATTAGTGCAGCCACAAGACATCTAGGCTTGCTTCTACCCTTTGTAGTCTGTAGATGCCATTGTTCAACATAAGGACAAGAGGTGTACCAATTAAAGTCAAAGAAGCCATTATGAGGCTGAAAAACAAGAATAAAACCATTACAGACATCAGTAAAACCTTAGGATTACCTAAATCAACAGTCAGGAATGTCCTTAAGAAAAAAGAACACACTGATGAGCTCAATAGTCGCAAATGGACTGGTAGGCCAAGGAAGACCTCCACTGCTGATGACAGAAGAATTCTTTCTATGGTAAACAAAAAACAAATGCCTGTCCAATAGACCAAAGACAGTCTTCAGGAGGCAGATGTTTATGTGTCTGAGACTACAATACGCAGAATACTGAGGCCACATTCAAGATTCAAACCACTAGTTAGCCACAAAACCATGAAGGCCAGATTACAGTTTGCTAAAAAGTACTTGCAGGAGCCTGCAGAATTCTGGAAAAAAGACTTGTGGACAGACAACACAAAGATTAATCTGTATCAAGAGTGATGGCAAGAGGAAAATGTACAGACAAAAAGGAACTACCCAAGGTACAAAGCATACCACCTCATCTGTTAAACATGGCTTTGGCATGTATGGCTGGCACACTTATCTTCACTGATGATGTAACTGCTGATGATGGCAATTGCACAATGAATTCTGAGGTGTGAAGAAACATCTTGCCTCCTCAAATTATAGTAACATCCTCCAAACACATTGGATGGCACTTCATCCTGCAAGGGGATAATAGTCCCAAATATACTGCTAAGGCAAAAAAGGTGCTTTTCAAAGCTAAAAAATGGAAAATTCTTGAATGGCTAAGCCACCCTATTTAAATCCAATTGAGCATGTCTTCCATATACTGAAAAGAAAACTTAAGTGGACAAGCCCCCGAAAAAGCAGGAGCTGAAGATGGCTTGCCAGAGAAGATACTCAGCACCTGGAGATGTCTATGAATTGCAGACTTCAAACAGTCGTTGCATGCAAGAGGTATGCAAAAAGTACTAAATACTGTATGACTGCTTTAATATACCTACCACTGCAATGTCCCAAATGTTATGGTTCCCTGAAAAGAGGGGACCATATTGAAAAAATGTTGTCATTTCTACATGGTAAGACCAAAATGTATGCAAATACCCTTAAATTACAGTCTGCAATGCACACTTTAATCATGCCTTAATTGCCTGATTTGTAATCTTAAACTGTAAACCAATGAAAAATGTGTCTTTTTCCAAATGTTATGGAGGGTACTGTAGGTGCACATAAACTGATACTGTTGCTTGAAGAGCTAAACTCTGCAGATTCCCTCTCTTCTTCATTTGTTGTCTTAATTGGACTTCTACCTTAAATAAGCAAGCCTAGTTATTATTATTTCCCTGTTTCTATGTTTTTCCATCTACAAAGAAATTACAAACTGGTTATTTTATATTTTTACTAAATGAAACAAAAATTTGTTTTCCTTTCATTACTTTTTAATGTTCTAATTATTTAGACAATTATATACTAATAAGCTCACAAGTGGGTAACACTTAAGTAATTGCTCCTTTCACAGGTGTGCTAGTGTCTGCTCTGCTCATCATTAGTTGCCTGTGTTCAGATACACAAACAAAGTATAATCAACAGAAAATGTGAAATAAAAAATAAAACAAAAATGTAAAGAAACACAAAAAATACAAACATATTAATTTCCTATAATTGTAAATCTGAATCTAATGCACTCTTCTAAATACAAATAAAGCCTGAATTAGTGTAACCTGCCCAAATTCGTGGTGTTCACATGAAATGTAATCATTTACTTCATAAGGCAGAAATACATAATAAAAAGCAAGAGTAGTTGCATCAAGTGTTTGAAATATTAAAATATATGCTTCAGTGTAAATATATGAAGTCTAAATATTCTCGATTGTAGTATAAATTCACCTACCAACAGAGGTCCATAGAGGGCTAGATACGTAATACAGAATTACAAATCAAAAATAACATCCCATCCTGAAATAGTCTAAATAAATACCCTACTTGTTTATGTTTGAAACTTGTCATTTTTAACCTTCTGGGAATGGCTCTTAAAGAACTTGAATTACTGGTAAAGGATCAAGGAAAAATATTACCATATTCATGATCAGCCACCTCAGAATAACATAAAATGACAATCCACATGCCTATATTATCAATTCCCCCTTTTTTTAACGTTTTGTGAAAAGAACTATCTTTGACAACTCATATTCCTTCAGGGGTGAACTCCTGGAGTCGGTTGGTGTGGTTTATCATAAGGGTGTATTTTCCTGCACAAACTATTTTCCAAAAATGGCCTAAAAACAAGGGTTTTTCAGGTTTATAAAGCCCGAAAATAGAGGGGGCCCCAAAAAGCATGACTTCTTGCATGAGGGTAACACATGTGGGGAGTTCCTCGTACCAGTGAGTCAGGAGGCGCCGAATAAAAAAAAAACTTTAAAGTGATTTTAAAGCGTTCATAAACAATTCTTAAGGACAGAATAAATGAAAAACAAAACGGTTCAGCTAACAATGAGATTAAATGGCAATTAAAGGTAAAAACTTGAACTTGAGAACTTTTCTAGTTTTGTAATTACGGAGGATTGTATGGGCGATGTTGGACTAGCTTCTGTCCCATTCTCCTACCATAAAATAAGCACGCTTTTTAACATATCATATGGATAATTTTAATAATGGACTTATAATGTATTTATTCACTGCCCACTTCGACAGTCTTCAGAGAGCAATACGGCAAATTCCACACAAAATAATTTTCATACAAAAATACGCTATTCCTGCTTTTTTGCCCACGTAACTCCATGAGTTACTGACTCATTCCTTAAACGTTCTTGCTCGAGTACCCATCAACACACGAAGCCATGGTTGTTATCGTGTGCTACAGTAGTATACAGGTTGGGTAACTTTCTTGAGAAATACAGATCAGTCCCTCTAAATAAAGAAATTACAAAACAAATTGTATTACTATAGACGCCTATTTCATACTTTAGTGTAATTTCACTTATACGCATATGATTGCGTTTAGTTTTCTTGTGCATCACTGTCTCTCTTTAAGAAGCTTACCAATACTTTTCTTACTTATAGTAGGTGTTCCTTGCAGGTAAGGCACCAAAGTTCCTATCTCTTTACGCGAGATGTCGCGCGCGACTCCCAGAAGTTTCATTTCTTCGCTTGCCTGACGTCACTTCCTGCAGAGCCCTGTGCAATTGTCGAGGGCAAAAAATGGCGGCTGCGCAGCTAACGGATGAAGAGCTCTTAGCTGAACTTAATCGACTCGGTTGTTCCCCGGGTCCAGTTACCGAGAGCACTCGACCGGTATATTTGAAAAAGTTGAAGAAGCTACGAGAAGAGCAACAGAAGGGGAGTAGGACGAACAAAACGAGAAGCGGCGGCGCGGCGGGAGCGTCTGCGCCTGGAGCCAGGCCGGCCAGCCGTGACGTCACCCGCATGAGCGCCAGCGGCGGCAGAAGCTCTGGAGGTCGGCTGGCGCTCAACAAAGAGTACTTGGAGACAGCGAGCAAACCGCTTTTGGGCTTTAGCTCGGACGAGTCGGATGCAGAGGTGAACCAGAAGGGCGACCTGCACAGCACATCTAGTCGAAGAAGAGATCGGTCGTCAGGGCAGCATCACCACCACCATTACTACTACGAGCAGCTTAGGCCGGCGTTCCCCAGCAACAGAAACCAAAGGCTGGACGTGAGTAGCGATCCAAACTTTGATAATTTAGAAGGGAAGAAGAGCAGGGAAGGGAGCCCATTCTGGTTGGGAAAGAGAAAATGTACTACGGACTTATTGTACAGTACGGAGCCTTTAGTCAACGGTGAGATCAACGAGGAAGATGAGCGAGAGCAACGAAACGGCCGTGGGCTCAGTAGCAGTCGGTTCGCATACAGCTGCAGCAAGCCGCAGGAGGAATACTCCGACTCGGAGGAGGATAGGGATGAAGAGGATGACATGCAGAAGCAGCACCACCCCCGTAGTCGCCGTCTGAGTCCCAGACGGAGCCTGACTCCTTCCGAGCTGTCTGCTCATAAAAGTGCCAGGGGGTTGGAGAACTGCCAGGAAAGAACAGGAGGCGGCGTGAGCGCAATGCGCGACAAGTATCCTGAAAGGAGTCTAGACGAGGTGGAGAGTATAGACTGGCGGGGGTCCGCGATAGGCAGTATTAGGGAGAGTGCCAGTCGCCGCCCCCCATACTCCGAGAGAAAAGCTGACTTGTCGGCGAACGTAATGCTCAGCAGCCCGACTCTTGACAGTAATCATGTGGATCTTGGAAGTTTCTCTTCATTCACAAAGCCCAGAGTGTCCATATACAATAGCTTCACCGACGCCACCACTACGACCACCAGCAGCAGTTGCGGTAATGCTTCAGTTCGCACTAATCACTCGAATCATACCATCTCCAACCATGTAACATGCAAAGTCCCCCAGATCAAGAAACTGACTGAGCCGGAAGAGGAGCTCCTGCAGCAGTTTAAGGGGGAAGAGGTGTCCGCCACCAGTGGAGTCAGTGCCCACTACCTGTCAATGTTCCTTTTAACTGCCGCTTGCCTTTTTTTCGTCTTGTTGGGTCTTCTGTACCTAAGGATGAGAGGCTCTGGAAGCGTTGAAACTGCCGTGGCAAGTGAGTAAAAGATTTTTGTCACTTTTTTTTTCTTTTCCATCCAGGCCCAAAGTACGTTGCTATGTTGATCCTTCCCCCCTCTATAGGTTAATAGTTCTCTTTTCCACAAGTACTAATTTTGAGGCTTTTGTAGAATTATCAGCTTTATTACTGTAATGTCAACTTAGACAACATCACCTGCACAAGAATTACTCATTACTAAATCATTTCAGAACTGAACTATATATGTAGGCAGCCTGTCTATTAGAGTTTACTTTCACTGCACCTAAAATCGACAGAGAGCAGATTTTCCATTGCCATTACTGTGGATAATAACAAAAGTAACACTGTAACATTCTGAAATCAACCTAATAGAACTTAGGATTATGTGAGTGAGAACCTGACCTGGCAACATTGGGCCAAAGGCGGGGGACACCATGTCACTAAAACCATGTTGGAATTATCAATAAACCTAATGTGCATGTCTTCTTGATTTGGACCTGAATAACCCATAAATACACAAAATGAACGTCAGAAAACTCTGTACACAAAGTGAAATTAAATATTTAGTTTTAGTGCACTAAATTACAAACTGGTTATTTTTTTGTTAACATAGAAAGTTAATTTTAATCACATTTTTTTCACAACATAAACCTAAATTGCCATGTTTGTATCCCAGATTGTAAAAAATGTGTAAAACCAGCTATTTTTTATTCACCTTGGGGCATCTTACGATAGCTGCCATTCTGTTGTAAAATCTGCTTTTATTGAGGTCTTTTTTATAATGTAATTGACAGGGAGTTTGTTTTCATGTTTTAGGTAAAGTTAGTTTAATCAAGTCATATACATATTATTTTTTTAATTTAACAATTCTAGAATTCCCCCTACTATTTTTAGTTGTGCAATTGCCCAAAGGAGGAATGTGGTTAGAAGAAATGTGTTAAGAACCACATCTAAATGTTAAAAATCAACTTGCATTCAAAGCAATACCCATCTGTCAGTTTGTACTTGTATCAGTGTCGTACTGTATGTAATGTTTGTTTCTGAAATTACATTTATTATGCAGGTTAGGATTACAGTTGAGTTGTCATGTATTAGTTTGGGAGTTATTGTTTTTTTTGTTATGTAGATGCTTCACTTTGCGGAAGCTGCCTGATTAGTTTACTTGAGTCTAATTCATGCCAGGGAACTTTCAGAATGTCACATTGAATCTTTGAAATTTAAGAACATTTTTAGATTGATGGTGAAATTTTGTGGTGTGGTGGAGTTTGCATTTCCTCCCCGTGTCTGCGTGGGTTTCCTCTGGGTGCTCCGGTTTCCTCCCACAGTCCAAAGACATGCAGGTTAGGTGCGTGACCCTGTTAGGATATAGCGGGTTTGATAATGGATGGATGAATGTTTATACTGCAGTTGTTCTTTGCTGTAGCTGACATCAGCTTTAGGTGTGTTCTATACATTTGTTTTTTTTGGAGGGAAGTGTTCTTTAAGCTAGTAAGTTTAATGTATGTTTATTACAGCAGCTATGAACTGTAAGCAGCATCCAAAAAGCCACATCTCAATGTTGGGAACTTTTTAAATTTTTTTTGCAAAGTAAGTTTCTCCAGGCCAAGGTAAAATACCAGATGAAATTGGCACAAAAGTCAAGGCAGGCTCATTCACAAAATACAAAGGCAACAAATCAGTCTGTAAGAGAAGAATTGGTACCAAGAAAAAACAAATACAGAACACAGGTAGAAACACATGGGGTCACTACAATGATTTGTCGAGTATGGTGAGAAGCTGCTCTAAACGGTAGCTTTGTTATATCTGTAATGGAAATCAAGTGAACTAGGACATCTGCGAAAGCCCACAGAATCAGTTGAGAAAGATAGCTCTGGAAAAAAACAAAAAAAAAAAAATTAAAACAAGGTCTAATTCAAAGATTGATACCAAAATTGAGTTCTGTGACCCCTAACACGAATATGCAGATGTATATTGTAATAATGATATCTTGAAGGGACAAGTAATTTTAAAACAAATTATAACACTAGCAAGCAATATAAAAAAAGTCATTATTGTCAAGGATTGGCTTCTAATTAAGGTTTTGGTTTGTATTTGAAACCTGCAGCCACTGCAGTGGGCCAGGTAAGAACTTAAGAACTCCAGTGCTATAGCAGCAACTGGTACTACGGGCTGTCTGGCTGCTTGGAGGTATACAACAACAACAACATTTATTTACAGTGCATCCGGAAAGTATTCACAGCGCATCACTTTTTCCTCATTTTGTTATGTTACAGCCTTATTCCAAAATGGATTAAATTCATTTTTTCATCAGAATTCTACACATAACATCCTGTAATGACAACGTGAAAAAAGTTTAATTGAGGTTTTTGCAAATTTATTAATAATAAAAAAACTGAGAAATCACATGTACATAAGTATTCTCAGCCTTTACTCAATACTTTGTCGATGCACCTTTGGCAGCAATTACAGCCTCAAGTATTTTTGAATATGATGCCACAAGCTTGGCACACCTATCCATGGCCAGTTTCGCCCATTCCTCTTTGCAGCACCTCTCAAGCTCCATCAGGTTGGATGGGAAGCGTCAGTGCACAGCCATTTTAAGATCTCTCCAGAGATGTTCAATCGGATTCAAGTCTGGGCTCTGGCTGGGCCACTCAAGGACATTCACAGAGTTGTCCTGAAGCCACTCCTTTGATATCTTGGCTGTGTGCTTAGGGTCGTTGTCCTGCTGAAAGATGAACCGTCACCCCAGTCTGAGGTCAAGAGCGCTCTGGAGCAGGTTTTCATCCAGGATGTCTCTGTACATTGCTGCAGTCATCTTTCGCTTTATCCTGACTAGACTCCCAGTCCCTGCCGCTGAAAAACATCCCCACAGCATGATGCTGCCACCACCATGCTTCACTGTAGGGATGGTATTGGCCTGGTGATGAGCGGTGCCTGGTTCCCTCTAAACGTGATGCCTGGTATTCACACCAAACAGTTCATTCTTTGTCTCAGACCAGAGAATTTTTTTTCTCATGGTCTGAGAGTCCTTTAGGTGCCTTTTGGCAAACTCCAGGCGGGCTGCCATGTGCCTTTTACTAAGGAGTGGCTTCCGTCTGGCCACTCTACCATACAGGCCTGATTGGTGGATTGCTGCAGAGATGGTTGTCCTTCTGGAAGGTTCTCCTCTCTCCACAGAGGACCTCTGGAGCTCTGACAGAGTGACCATCGGGTTCTTGGTCACCTCCCTGACTAAGGCCTTTCTCCCCCGATCGCTCAGTTTAGATGGCCGGCCAGCTCTAGGAAGAGTCCTGGTGGTTTCGAACTTCTTCCACTTACAGATGATGGAGGCCACGGTGCTCATTGGGACCTTCAAAGCAGCAGAAATGTTTCTGTAAAACTTCCCCAGATTTGTGCCTCGAGACAATCCTGTCTCAGAAGGTCTACAGACAATTCCTTTGACTTCATGCTTGGTTTGTGCTCTGACATGAACTGTCAACTGTGGGACCTTATATAGACAGGTGTGTGCCTTTCCAAATCATGTCCAATCAACTGAATTTACCACAAGTGGACTCCAATTAAGCTGCAGAAACATCTCAAGGATGGTCAGGGGAAACAGGATGCACTTGAGCTCAATTTTGAGCTCCATGGCAAAGGCTGTGAATTCTTATGTACATGTGCTTTCTCAATTTTTTTATTTTTAATAAATTTGCAAAAACATCAAGTAAAGTTTTTTCACGTTGTCATTATGGGGTGTATAAAAAAAATGTATAAAAAAATAAGATTAGGCAATACTAATGACAAAGAATAAAGTAAGGTTTGATGGCCAGGAGGACAGAAAAAAAAAAAACACTCCAGACAGACTGGCAAAAAAAAATCTACAGGGGTTCCAACACCACAAGACTGCCCAGCCCCCACTGGGCATTCTACCAAACATACATGATCTAAATCAGTCCTCATGGTTTTCAGGCCTTGTGTGAAATAATTTGATGATGGTCCTGTGGACATCTGGGGTACTGCCTTCAGTCCATTAATGTAGGGAATGCAAGGTGCCTTGATCAGGTGAAAAACAGAGAAAAGTAGGGATTAGTATAGTATCTTTGTGGCCAAGGGGTTATTATGAATCACATCTGAAATCTGGATCTTTGAAACAAAAATCCAGCAACAGTGGATTAGAATTTTAGTATTTTCACATGAATACCCTTAGTAAAATTAATTTGATAATTGTGATACAGAGGTAAGCTAATAAGTGACTATTGACTGTAGGTGGGTTACTGTAACTCGGTCTGAAACACTTGCTTATAAAGCATGTTTTTTTTTTTGTGTCAATATCTTGCTTATGTCTTTTTTTTTTATAAAGGAAAATAAATGTATCAACTGCTGTCATCACAATTTAGTTTAAGTGACATACACTCAGATAAGCACCACAATTCCAACATTTGCCCATTCATTTTTAGTAGTAAAAATCATTGTGCTTCTAATAAAACTATACCTCCAGTTTTTTCGGGTTGGCCACATTAGGTGGTGGTTGTGGTGGTGGTTTGACCACAACTTATTGAACAGTTAATTCTGCTGCTTGTCAAGAGTATTGATTCATTACATTAAGAAGATGAATGTGTAATCTCTTATTTGGGCGAAAAATGACTGTTTTCAACTACACCTCATCAATTGATCATGTAACCAGATCTTCAAAGCATGCACAAAAACAATTTTTAATCTTACACCGTAAAACTGCCATAACATTGGACTTTTATTTCAGCTTTGTTTTAGCTCTGAAATTAAACTTTTAATTGGAACAGATGATACTTACAAAACTGCACTGAAATTCAAGCCCATCTATCATACTCTGGAGCAACATTAATTTATGAAAAATTTTTTTAAAACCTACTTAAGAAAATATATAGCTTATTAAGTTTTAAGTCTATGACAAAATATTTGAGAATTGGCATTTGTGCAGAAAGGCAAACAATAAACACAAATGTGACGCTTCCAAATTTGGTACATCACCACAGAATGAATTTAGCCTGTGGTAGCTTTTTGTCCCCATTTACTCCCAGCCAGTGAATGTGGCACAAAACTGGGAATTGTATATACAAGTCTGATTATAATTAAGAGTTGATAAAACCTATAGAACATGGCCTGTGTCAACAAGGTAGTTAAAGCAGTTGCTAAAGTAAAACACATTTAAGTTACCCACTGAAAGAGCTGGTCCTCAGGGTAAATTTAGAGAAGCCCTCTTCTTCTTTCGGCTGCTCCCGTTAGGGGTTGCCACAGTGGATCATCTTCTTCTATATCTTTCTGTTCTCTGCATCTTGTTCTGTTACACCCATCACCCGCATGTCCTCTCTCACCACATCCATAAACCTTCTCTTAGGCCTTCCTCTTTTTCTCTTCCCGGGCAGCTCTATCCTTAGCATCCTTCTCCCAATATACTCCGCATCTCTCCTCTGCACATGTCCAAACCAACGCAGTCTCGCCTGTTTGACTTTGTCTCCTAACCGTCCAACTTGAGCTCACCCTCTAATGTACTAATTTCTAATCCTATCCATCCTCATCACACCCAATGCAAATCTTAGCATCTTTAACTCTGCTACCTCCAGGTCTGTCTCCTGCTTTCTGGTCAGTGCCATCATCTTCAACCCATATAACATAGCTGGTCTCAATACCGTCCTGTAGACCTTCCCTTTCACTCTTGCTGATACCCGTCTGTCACAGAGTACTCCTGACACTCTTCTCCACCCACTCCACCCTGCCTGCACTTTTTTTCACCTCTCTTCCACAATCCCCATTACTCTGTACTGTTGATCCCAATTATTTATACTCATCCACCTTCACCAACTCTACTCCTTGCATCCTCACCATTCCACTGACCTCCCTCTCATTTACACACATGTATTCTGTCTTGTTCCTACTGACCTTCATTCCTCTCCTCTCTGTAGCATATCACCACCTCTCCAGGGTCTCCTCAACCTGCTCCCTACTATCGCTACAGATCACAATGTCGTCAACAAACATCAAAGTCCACGAGGACTCCTGTCTAATCTCATCTGTAAACCTGTCCATCACCATTGCAAATAAGAAAGGGCTCAGAGCCGATCCCTGATGTAATCCCACCTCCACCTTGAATGCATCTGTCACTTCTACCACAGACCTCACCATGGTCACACTTCCCTCATACATATCCTGTACAGCTCTTATGTACTTCTCTGCCACTCCCGATTTCCTCATACAATACCACAGCTCCTCTCAAGGCACCTAGTCATATGCTTTCTCCAGGTCCACAAAGACGCAATGCAACTCCTTCTGACCTTCTGTATACTTCTCCATCAACACCCTCAGAGCAAACATCACATCTGTGGTGCTCTTTCTTAGCATGAAACCATACTGGTGCTCACCTATCATTACCTCTCTTCTTAATGTAGCTTCCACTACTCTTTTCCATAACTTCACGCTGTAGCTCATCAATTTTATCCCCCTGTAGTTACTACAGTTCTGTACATCCCCCTTATTCCTAAATATCGGCACCAGTACACTTCTCCACTCCTCAGGCATCCTCTCACTTTCCAAGATTCCATTAAACAATGTGGTTAAAACCTCCACTGCCATCTCTCCTAAACACCTGCATGCTTCCACAGGTATATCATCTGGACCAACAACCTTTACATTTTTCATCCTCTTCATAGCTGTCCTTACTTCCTCCTTGCTAATCTGCTGCACTTCCTGATTCACTATCTCCACATCATTCAACCTCTTCTCTCTCTCTCTCATTCTGTTCATTCATCAGCCTCTCAAAGTACTCTTTCCATCTGCTCAAAACACTCTCCTCACTTGTGAGTATGTTTCCTCTCATACAACTCATCATAGGCCTTTTCTTTAGCCTTCGACCGCTTCTCTCTTCACCTTGTGCCTTATCTCCTTGTACTCTTGTCTACTTTCTGCATCTCTCTGACTATCCCACTTTTTTGCCATTCTCTTCCTCTGTATATTCTCTTGTACTTCCCCATTCCACCAACAGGTTTCCTTTTCTTCCTTCCTCTGTCCAGATGTCACACCAAGCACCCTTCTTGCTGTCACCCTTACTACATCTGCTGTAGTTTCCTGACTGTCTGGTAACTCTTCATTACCACCCAGTGCCTGTCTCACCTTCTCCCTAAACTCAACCTTGCAGTCTTCCTTTTTCAACTTCCACTATTTGATCCTTGACTCTGCCCTCACTCTCTTCCTCTTCTTGATCTCCTACGTCATCCTACAGACCACCATCCTATGCTGCTTAACTGCACTTTCCCCTGCGACCACTTTGCAGTCTTCAATCTCCTTCAGATTGACTCTTCTGCATAGGATGTAATCTACCTGTGTGCATCTTCCTCCAGCATGAATGTGACTGAGAGAATAAAACTGAAAAAAAAGCTAACTTTTAGAAATGCCATACATTTACAGCTGATCTGACGCTGTTCATTTTCAAATAAAATTGCATTAGTGCGACAGTGTTTTCTGATTGGTACTATTCAGGTCATAAAATGATTTCTTCAAAATGTCACATACAGTGGAACCTCGGTTCACAACCATACTTCGTTCCAAAACTCTGGTCGTAAACCGAGTTGGTCGTGAACCAAAGCAATTGCTCCCATAGGATTGTATGTAAATACAATTAATCCGTTCCAGACCGTACGAACTGTATGTATATATATATATATTTATTTTAGTTTTTAAACACAAATATAGTTAATTATACCATAGAATGCACAGCGTAATGGTAAACTAAATGTAAAAACATTGAATAACACTGAGAAAACCTTGAACAACAGAGAAAACTAACACTGCAATAGTTTGCGCTCTAGTGCTAGGAACCGCTCGCTAAAAACACTTTTTTAATGAGTTTTAAGCACAGGGGAAAAAATGAACATTTGAAAAATCCGTAATTTAATAAACCACCAAGAAAAGTAACATTGCAACAATGCAGGCTACGAACCAATCACTGTAAATAGAACTGAAAACAAAAACAAGTCTTCTCTACCTTATGCGTCCCTCGCTCGCTCGCTCGCTCTCTCTCTCTCTCTCTCACACCAGTGTGTGTGTGCGTGCGTCCCTCTTTGGCGAGCCTGGAGCGCCTGTGTGTGTGTCTGTCTAGCACGCTCCTGTGTGTGTGCGCGCCTCTCTCTCCCACGCCTGTGTGTGTGCGTGCGTCTCTCTTTTGCAAGCCTGGAGCGCCTGTGTGTGTGTCTCTCCAGCGCGCTCAAGTGCATGTGCGCACACCTCTCTCTCCCGCGCCTGTGTGTGTGTGCGTGAGTCTCTTTTGTGAGCCAGGAGCGCCTGTGTGTGTTTCTCTAGAGCGCTCCTGTGTGTGTGTGCGCCTCTTGTGCTCCTGTGTGTGTGCGGGGCTCTCTCTGTCTCGTGCTGCCTGTGTGTGTGCCCCTCTGTCTCTCGTGCTGCCTCTCTCTTGGGCTGCCTCTCTGTGTGTGTGTGTGTGTGTCACGCTCTCTCGCTCTCTCTCTTGCTCGCTGCACAGGAAATGCACAGGGAGAGACTGAACATGTACAAACCGAAAGGGAACCTGGCTTGTTTGTATACCGAGTGTGTGGTCGTGAACCGAGGCAAAAGTTTGGTGAACTTTTTGGTTGTAAACCGAGTTGTACGTGTACCGAGACGTTCGTGAACCGAGGTTCCACTGTATATTTGTCTTTCTTTTTTGCCTGGTGCCGCGTTTACATCATGCACCAGAAGGCGTGAGCTTTTTCAGTGCGGGTGGAGCACGCAGGTGGCTGGTTGCTTGCGCTATATCACAGTTGACTTGGTGGCGATCAACGCACATGTACTGTACAAGGCATGCACGGGGGCCACTGAGAAAAGAAGAGTGTACTTTGCTCACCTTGCAGAGGAGCTTCGCCGTCGCTTCTTACAAGAAAAGGCAATGGGTAAAGCAAAACAGGATGCAACATCGACAAGCCTCTGTTCCAAGACCGCCGCTCCTCCCAGCCCCTTCAGTGTAATAGTAACCACAGCACAGACAGAAGTGTGTACATTGCAACAGGTACACATGTTGTAAATGTAGAAAGGACGGCCCTTGGTTGTGTGTGAACTGATAACATTTGAATCTGATGATTGCCTATAGCGTGGAACTGACCTCTCTGTACTATTCTTTCCTCTGCATGTCCTGGAGTACAACAGAAACAGCCCCATGCACCCAAAAGGGGTGGTAAGATCGAAAAAAAAAAATGCGGTCACTGATTACAAGTGCAAGATGTTATGCAAATGAATATGAATAATATTGCATCAGTGCCACAATGTTTTCCAAAATGTGCTATACAGGTTATAAAATGAGTTATTCCAAATATCATATATACCTATGTCTGTTTTTTTTGTCAATGCGGCTTTGACATCATGGACCATAAGGCGCATACTAATTCAGTGTGAGCGGGAACACTCAATAAAACTGAATAAAAAAAAATTCAAGTGACGATGAGATACGAAGAAGGCAGATTCACCAGCGTTTGTGTGTCAGCTTTTATCCCTCCAGATCGTAGAATTTCCAGTTCCATTGTCTCAAAACACCACTTACATCTACAATTATTCCCAGTTTCAGATAAAAAGTAACCGCGTCAGATCTGGGGTGGGGGTGTTGTATCATGATGGTGACTGAGAGAGTAAAAGTGGGGGAAAAAAACCCACTAACTTTTACAAGTACTATAAATTTACACAGGCTGTTATAGACACAAATCAAATGTATGGTTTTATTGTATAATATTAACGAAAAGTGCAGCTCACGACTCTAAATAGTAAATTTGCCCGGTAACTGGTTTCGAACTCGTGACTTCTGGATTATAAATTGGCAGTTCTAATCACAGCACCACGGAAGCTGTCTTATCGTACTTACACCTTTTGTGAAAGTGTTTATTTGATATTTGGCCATCAGCCTTCACATATTATACAGGTCATGTCTACATTTTGTTATTTATTACTTAAACATGAAAAACGTTTCTGTTTTAACAATGTCTTACATGGTTTGTTGTAGACACAAAACACACATCAAATTATTTCCCCTTACAATTCTGGGTAGCTCACTCCCAGATAATCAATCAAGGCAGGAACTGGGAGAACTTCTTGCCTGTTCTGAGCTGGTGGGGGGATGGTATAGCAGGCTGCTTGCTGCTTGGGCTTATAGACACATTTAGAAGACAAAAGACGCTGACGGAGAGGTGCGAAGGGATTTAAAGTGGGCCCGAATTACGAGTTTTTTCGTTGGCTCTGGTAATTCTAGTGTTAAAATACGTATTCACCACAGCCATGTCCATCCTTTTGGCAAAATCCACTATCATCTGACCTTCTTCATTCCTTTCCTTGACACCATACCTATCCATCACCTCCTTGCCTCCTCCGTTCCCTTCACCAACATGTCCATTGAAATCTGCTCCAATCACCACTTTCTGTTCGTTGGGTACACTGTTAATCACTTCGTCCAACTCACTCCAAAAATCTTCTTTCTCATCTATTGCACACCCAACTTGTGGGGCATATGCACTAACAACATTCATCCTCACACCTCCAATTTCCAGCTTCATAATCTTTACCCCTACCCCATTTCTCCTACTATCCACACCATGATAGAACAATTTGAATCCACCTCTGAATCACCTGGCCTTACTCCCCTTCCATTTAGTTTCTTGCACGCACAATATATCAACCTTCCTTCTCTCCATAATAATCTGCTAACTTTCTCCCTTTACTAGTCATACTGCCAACATTCAAAGTTCCTACCCTCAGTTCCACTCTCTTTTCCTTCCTCCTCTCCTCCTGCCTCCAGACACGTCTCCCCCCTCTTCTTCTTCTTCAGCCAACAGTAGACCAATTTCCGCCAGCACCCTGTTGGTTAACAGTACTGGTGGCGGTCGTTGTTAACCCGGGGCTCAACCGATCCGGTATGGAAATTTGTATTGTTGTCCGCATATTGATTTGGCAAAATTTTACACCGGATGGCCCTCCTGACGTAACCCTCCCCATTTATCCGGGCTTGGGACTGGTAAAGAGAAACCCACTGGTATGTGCATCCCTGTGGCATGGTTAAATTTAAAGAAGCCCTCTACTATGTAAAAAGTCAGTCAGTCAGTCATTGACAGGGGTCTAATGGAGCCAATCCCAGCCAACATCCATCCATCCATTTTCCAACCCGCTGAATCCGAACACAGGGTCACGGGGGTCTGCTGGAGCCAATCCCAGCCAACACAGGGCACAAGGCAGGAACCAATCCCAGGCAGGGTGCCAACCCACCACAGTCCCAGCCAACAAGGCAGGAATAAATCCCCGGGCAGGGCGCCAGCCCACCGCAGATGTAAAAAGTAATAAATCTTATAATCTTACCCATATATGTTGCTATTATGCAACATACCATGAACTCTAGTGACTAGGGATATGACAATACCAGAATTTTTGTATTCGATACAAACACCAGTGAAATTTCACATTTTGATACCATTGTTTAAAAAAAAAAAAAAAGAATCGAGTAGTTTCCCAGCTGTAACATAAGTAACCTATCATTCACATTCATAACTATAGTCATATAAAAAGTTTGGAAACCCCTCTTAATTCTTTGGATTTTTGTTCATCATTGGCTGAACTTTCAAAGTAGCAACTTCCTTTTAATATATGACATGCCTTATGGAAACAGTAGTATTTCAGCAGTGACATTACGTCTATTGGATTAACAGAAAATATGCAATATGCATCATAACAAAATTTGACATGTGCATAAATTTTGGCACCCCAACTTCAACTTTGTGACTGATGCTTGAACATTATACTGAAGAATTTATTGATATTGAGTTGAATTCATCCGACCCTCGACTTTAACAAGGGCCTCAGTCCCTGAACTAGCCACACAGCCCCACAACTTGATGGAACCTCCACCAAATTTGACAGTAGGTAGCAGGTGTTTTCCTTGGAATGTGGTGGTGGTGTTCTACCACCATGCAAAGTGCTTTTTTTTATGACCAAATAACTCAATTTTTGTCTCATCAGTCCAAAGCACTCTGTTCCAAAAAGAATCTGGCTTGTCTAAATGAGCATTTGCATAAAACAAGCGACACTGTTTGTGACGTGAGTGCAGAAAGGGCTTCTTTCTCATCACCCTGCCATACAGATGTTCTTTGTGCAAATTGCACTGAATTATAGAACGATGTACAGATACACCATTTGCAGCAAGATGTTCTTGCAGATCTTTGGAGGTGATCTGTGGGTTGTCTGTAACCATTCTCACAATCCTGTGCATATGCTGCTTCTGCATTTTTCTTGGCCTGCCAGACCTGGGTTTAACAGCAACTGTGCCTATGGCCTTCCATTTCCTGATTACATTCCTTACAGTTGGAACTGACAGTTTAAACCTCTGAAATCGCTTTTTGTAGCCTTCCCCTAAACCATGATACTGAACAATCTTTGTTTTCAGATCTTTTGAGAGTTGCTTTGAGGATCCCATGCTGTCACTCTTCAGAGGAGAATCAAAGGGAAGCACAACTTGCAATAGACCACCTTAAATACCTTTTCTCATGATTGGACACACCTGTCTATGAAGTTCAAGGGTTAACGAGCTAATCCAACCAATTTGGTGTTGCAAGTAATCAGTATTGAGCAGTTACATACATTCAAATCAGCAAAATTACAAGGGTACCCACATTTTTTCACAGCCAGTTTTTCACATTTGATTTAATTTCATACAACTAAATACTGCTTCACTGAAAATCTTTGTTCAGAAAACACCCCAGTGCTCAGATGCTCTTAGGAAATGAAAGACATACAACTGTTGTCTTTTTTTGTTGAAAGTAGCTAGCTGCAAAATGTGGCCAGAGGTAAACCAGTTCTCCACTCCTGACGTCAAGCTTCCCCTTCCCCTCGGCCCGCAGCATGTGTCTCAGATTAGCGTGAATATATCGTTGCTGCAAGCGAACTGTGATACTTAGTGTGATGGGAGAAGCCGCAAAATCAATCACAATGCTCAAGCAAATTATAGAAAAACACTTATATAAATCTAAATCCGTTAAGTAGTTCTCTCATGAAAAGCAGACAGACAGACATTGGATTTTATATACAGTGCATCTGGAAAGTATTCACAGTGCATCACTTTTTCCACATTTTATGTTACAGCCCATAATGACAACGTGAAAAAAGTTTACTTGAGGTTTTTGCAAATTTATTAAAAATAAAAAAACTGAGAAATCACATGTACACAAGTATTCACAACCTTTGCTCAATACTTTGTCGATGCACCTTTGGCAGCAATTACAGCCTCAAGTCTTTTTGAATATGATGCCACAAGCTTGGCACACCTATCCTTGGCCAGTTTCGCCCATTCCTCTTTGCAGCGCATTTCAAGCTCCATCAAGTTGGAGGGGAAGCGTCAGTGCACAGCCATTTTAAGATCTCTCCAGAGATGTTCGATCGGATTCAAGTCTGGTCTCTGGCTGGGCCACTCAAGGATATTCACAGAGTTGTCCTGAAGCCACTCCTTTGATATCTTGGCAGTGTGCTTAGGGTCGTTGTCCTGCTGAAAGATGAACCGTCGCCCCAGTCTGAGGTCAAGAGCGCTCTGGAGCAGGTTTTCATCCAGGATGTCTCTGTACATTGCTGTAGTCATCTTTCCCTTTATCCTGACTAGTCTCCCAGTCCCTGCCGCTGAAAAACATCTTCACAGCATGATGCTGCCACCACCATGCTTCACTGTAGGGATGGTATTGGCCTGGTGATGAGCGGTGCCTGGTTTCCTCCAAACGTGACGCCTGGCATTCACACCAAAGAGTTCAATCTTTGTTTCATCAGACCAGAGAATTTTCTTTCTCATGGTCTGAGAGTCCTTCAAGTGCCTTTTGGCAAACTCCAGGCGGGCTGCCATGTGCCTTTTACTAAGAAGTGGCTTCCATCTGGCCACTCTACCATATAGGCCTGATTGGTGGATTGCTGCAAAGATGGTTGTCTTTTTGGAAGGTTCTCCTCTCTCCACACACGACCTCTGGAGCTCGGGTTCTTGTTCACCTCCCTGACTAAGGCCCTTCTCCCCCGATCGCTCAGTTTAGATGGCCGGCTAGCTCTAGGAAGAGTCCTGCTGGTTTCGAACTTCTTCCACTTACGGATGATGGAGGCCACTGTGCTCACGGGGACCTTCAAAGCAGCAGAAATTTTTCTGTAACCTTCCCCAGATTTGTGCCTCGAGACAATTCTGTCTTGGAGGTCTACAGACAATTCCTTTGACTTCATGCTTGGTTTGTGCTCTGACATGAACTGTCAACTGTGGAACCTTATATAGACAGGTGTGTGCCTTTCCAAATCATGTCCAATCAACTGAATTTACCACAAGTGGACTCCAATTAAGCTGCAGAAACATCTCAAGGATGATTAGGGGAAACAGGATGCACCTGAGCTCAATTTTGAGCTTCATGGCAAATGCTGTGAATACTTATATACAAGTGCTTTCTCAATTTTTTTATTTTTAATAAATTTGCAAAAACCAAGTAAACTTTTTTCACGTTGTCATTATGGGGTGTTGTGTGTAGAATTCTGAGGAAAAAAATGAATTTAATCCATTTTGGAATAAGGCTGTAACATAAAATGTGGAAAAAGTGATGCACTGTGAATACTTTCCGGATGCACTGTAGTTAGATATATACTGTAGAGACAGAGAGAGAGATGATTTTATTAAAATGCCAACAAAATACTTTGTTAGAAATATTTTAAGTTACTAGTAATTTATTGCAACATGTAGGGAATCCTTATTCTGTTGTGATTTATGCCAAAATTACAAAAGTTTTCCATTTTGTTGGATTTGGGGGTGGCTTACAGAAACCAACTTTGGTAGTTCAGGCATGTTTGAACAGTTTATTTTCATTTATTGTCTTGGAGTAAAATAATGAAATCAAGATTGTATTCTGAGAATCAGTGCACTTTGATAATAATTTTTTACATTCATATAGGGCTTTTCTCACTACTCAAACCACTTTGCATGAGTCTTGAAAATAGTCTTGCAATTTGAACTAAAAGCTATATATAAAAAATGTTCACTTTGGTGATAATACAGCAGTGCTTTAACACATGTCAAGAAGAACAACGGAGATATGGATAGAATGTGATCGTTTCACTTGCACTTGAAATTATTTGCTTCCAGCCAGTTTCTTATTCATACAACTTGTGCAAAATACTTACTTATTTAGCGTTAAGAGCCAGTCAAAATATTCTGCAGCTTTTTTTTTTTTTGAGTTTGCGTTTTCAACATTTTGGGTCTGATTGGATTCAAAGGAGTTAAATCAAGTTGGAGCAACTTCATTTTCAAAGTTTTGCAACAAGACAGTTGCCTTTGTTAAATCGCAGTTCAGTTTTGCCCAGCTCAATGGCAATCTTGGCATATCTAATGGGTAAAAAGTACTCTGGTGTTTAATGGGTACAGTAAAGCGTTAGTGGATGTTGGACAGCCCTTATTTTCATGGCTTTGTAACAAGACAGATGCCTTTGTTATATATGAGTTGAGTTTTGCTTAACTTGGGGACATGGGTCACATTGACAGAAAAAGTTGGCACATACCCATATCTGGGGAATAGAATTAACTGGGATGTTTAATGGGCATTGTAGAGGGTTAGATGGCATTGGGCTAAGAGAAAAGACTGATGATGCCATTCTTAAATTACAGTTGAGCTTTGCCCAACCCAATTTTGGGTACATGGGTCTAATGCACTGACACATTTTTCATACTCTTAAATACAATATCTAATGAACAGATGTCACTGTAACGTTGCACAGGCATTAGAAAGGGTTAGATGTCATTGACCCACCCTAATTTTCAGAAATTGTGAATAAGTTTGTTAAAGTATAGTTGTGTTTTGCTGTACCAGTGCGGTTGCATGGGTCAGACTGACTGTCAATGAAGGAAATTAACTGTGATGTTTAATGGGCACCGTAAAAGGTTAAATGGCGTTGGAGCACCCTAGTTGTCACAGTTTTGAGAAAATGAAGATGCCTTTGTTAATTTGCAGTTGAGTTTTGCACCGACCAATATGAGTACCAGTCTTAAATTGACTGGCAAAGTTGGCATATTCCCATTTCTAATGTCTCGGATTAACTTTGATGTTTAATGGGCATTTTGTAACAAAACAGATTCCTTTTTATTTTGCAGTTGAGATTTGCCTGGCCCAGCCTGAGTTCATGGGTCCTCACAGGTGGTGCAGTGGTAGTGCTGCTGCTTTGCAGTAAGGAGACTGTGGAAGATTGTGGGTTCGCTTCCCGGTTCCTCCCTGTGTGGATAGCGCTTTGAGTACTGAGAAAAGCGCTATATAAATGTAATGAATTATTATTATTATTTATTATTATGGGTCAAATTGGCTGGCAAACTTAGCATATCCAGTGAAAAGGCATCATTGTGATGTTCAGTTGCCATTGTAAACCACCCTAATTTTAATAACTTTGTTACAAGATGGATGCCTTTTTAAAATTTTACTTGAGTTTTTCTGTGCCCAACATGGTTAGTTACATGGGTTGTATTGACTGGCAAAGTTGACACACTGTTATCTAATTAAAGGGATTTATGTCATATTTAATTGGCACAGACAAAGCAAAAGAAAAGGACATTATTCTTCTTGGGATAGGCTCCAGCTTACCAGTGACTCTGCCTCTGCTTAGGATAAAGTGGGTTTAGAAAATGGATGGATGAATGGATAGATAGATGGACACATAAAATTATTCTGAAATGAGATTTTATTTAAAATAATAAAATTAAATGCAAGTATTAATTAAATAGGTCATGAAATATGCCTTTTGTTCGTTATTCCTTTGTCAGTCAGTCATTGTCTAACCTGCTTACCTGAAGAGGGTCACAGGGGTCTGCTGAAGCCTATCCCAGCTAGCATAGGGTGCAAGGCAGGAACAAACCCTGGACAGGGTGCCAGTCCATTGCAGGTCACACACACACCCACACCCCAAATACACATTAAGGCCAATTTAAGATTGCCAGTTCACCTAACCTGCATGTGTTTGGACTGTGGGAGGAAACCCGTGTGGACTGGGGAGAACATGCAAGCTCCACACAGGGAGAACCCGGGATGTGATCCCTGGTCTCCTTACTGCGTGGCAGCAGCGCTACCACTGCACCACCGTGCCGTCTCATTCCTTTATATATATATATTTTTTTTTTCTTTGACATGGTGTGCATTATGAGCTAAGTCCTGAAATGATAACTGTCACTTTTACTCCTCAGAATTGAGAGGGCAGGCTCTAGTCAGTACTGCTTGTGTTTTGATTGGCGAATCATCTCCAAAGTGGACAAATTTACTCTGTTCAACTTGAAAGCCTGTGCCTCGTGTTCATGCTCAAAGTTGTGACTGTGCGCATCAAATAGGAGGACACGAAAAAGTTTACTGTGAGAAGCAGTAACTTTAATTCAAGAAACTCAGAATTCATCGTCGGCAGTCTTTGTCTGAAGTGCTTTCTCAAAGTGTAGCACTTGATGCCCAAAGGCACTTGTGCCATTGACAGTTCACCAATGAAAAAGCAGACTAATCGCTAGAATCCGCCCTCTGAATTTTGATGAGTGAAATTGACAGTTATTACATGTTACACGCGGTATCACTGAATTAAATGAGGAAATAAATGCATAAAGAAATAAGCAGTTTTGTGACATATTTAATTATTCATACTTATTTAATGTCAGTTAGTCAGTCATTTTCAAACCCACTTAGTCCCGAACAGGGTCCCAGGGTCTGCTGGAACCTATCCCAGCTAGCCTAGAGCGCAAGGCCGGGAACAAACCCTGGACAGGTTGATCACACCCACAAACTAGGGCCAGTTTAGTACTGCTAATGCACCTAAATGCATGTCTTTGGACTATGGGAGAAAACCCCCGCAGACATGGGGAGAAAATGCAGACTCCTATATTTAATGTTATTATGTATTTACTGTCATATTTCACTGTACTTTATTGTGCTTATTTATTTTTGTCCTAAATATTCCTCCATTATGAGGGTGTAACATTCTCTACACTCATTTGTCAGTCTAACTCGCCGCTTCCTCAGCAAAATCGTGTGCATTAAATGAAATTGCTTAAAACCAGTGCCATCACAAGGGAGCTGCTTCAGAAGTTTATATTGTACAGAGCCCCTGATCTTTACACCTGTTTTGTATATATTCATATCCTCCAAGGGGTGGTCATAACTCTGTGCCGCCCACCCTAACTCTATGACTAAGTATGCCAAAGCCTGTAGGATGGGAGCTTTCTGCAACATCTCGCTCTTCTATACACATCACTCAGCTAAGACATTGTGTAAAGTTTAAAATGCACCGCCTGGAGGTTGTTAATTTCATGCTCTCACTTTTTATTGTTGATTGCATGCTTTCATTTTTTCATTTAATTTCATTATGTCAGCTTTATTTTGTTTTTATGTTTTGTCCTTCAGAGCCACTGTAAGGGTGCTAAGTATGAAGTACGATCGCTGTCAAAAATAACCCCAATCTTTCCACCTTTGTGGCACATGTGCAGTAACAAAAATCAATTGTTTCTTCCTTGATCGCAAATGTCTTGTGTGTCCAATGACGTAGTTTTGACAGTTTGGTCACACTTGAGAACTGTGAGCATAACTTTCAGAAGTGTCTCAGCTGGCCTAGGAACACTTAGAATTGCCGAAAATGTAATTATGATTCATTTGTGAGACTTGGAAGACTGCCTTGGCTTGCCAAGTCTGTTATCATAAATGTCACTAGGACAAGTAAAATAAAAATTTAAGCAAGACCTAGAGAACAGCTTTTATGTCTTAACATTAAGCTAAGATCTCCTTCCAGATGCAGTTCTAGTTTTACTTACTAATTCTGTTTCTACCTTGTTCTTCGTGTGTTTTAACAAATTTGTATTCTTATTTGGACTACTACTATATTTAGTAATTGTTATACTTGTATTTTAACTGAGAATTGTTCATAGCACTGCACTCATAGAAGAGCGTCATACAAAAAATGTTATTTAAGTTATAATACTTAAATTACAACTAGATATTTATATAAAAGGTGCAATAAATTATCTCAACAAAGCTTCAAAATTTGCATTTTTTAAACCAGTGTGATTTGTTTGGAAGTTCACAAAATAACCAAGGTTACATGTTATCTTAATTACAATGATAACAAAACAAGCAAATACAATTGATGTGTCTATGATAAACATGGGATCCAAAGGAATGAGCTTTGTTGTACACTACAGTGAGTTTACTAATGAACAGAAAGATTATGTAGTGTGATGATGGCCAACTACAATAGTGGTTTATTAAATGAATAGTTTGAACTGAAGGATGTGCCAACTGTATTAAGCAATAGGTCTGTTACCACATTGTGAAGTCATTGGTGTGAATCAGTTTGCTCTTTTGTGGCTGTATGTACCTGTGTTAACACAACAAAACATTCTTACAAACTAGATACTCTATATAGATGTTGCTTACAATTCCCATGCAAGACAAGCATATGAGATCTTACACCATATATTATGTTTCTTGTTTTTATTAATAGATTCTGTAGCTTTTTGATGCCTGAAAGACATAAGACTGCAACACCGCTTCCACATCTATCGGGATGATCTTTGCTTTTTGTTTCTGTAATCATGAAATAAGAAATACTTGTATAGGTGTAGGTTACAAATAAGAATTTCAGTGATGCAGATAATATTTAAGGAGGAGTCTGAAATGTGAGAAACTCCAGCATCTGTTTGGATGCAGTCTGCTGTCCACTCTTAACTGATATTCTTTGTATCCAGAAATAAGCAGAAAAACTTGAGATTTTTGTAGTGAATCATCTTATGTTTACAGTAGAGGATTTTTAGGTTATTCTTAGCTCATGTCATTGTTCAGATTTAAGATTACAAATACTATGTTTTTTTGAAATGGCTCTTGCCTGCTTTTACTGAAAAAAGTCAACTATTTGTTTAGCTAATTATAATAAACTAGCCTAAGAATAGGAACAGAAAACGGTGAGAAATGAATTCAGAAATCAAGAAGAAATAAATACTTCTTGAAAGACGCAGTTGTGAAATCCGGCTTTCCGAATTTACGTACTATGGCCATGGAATCCTGATAGTTTCGTTGCATGTATCTTGGACTTCCTGGAAATGTGGACAGTAATATGATCATTTTGCCTACACGTACGTTGTTATTTTCAGCGTTTGCTTGCAGTGCGTGTGATAGTCCTTTGTATTGTTCCACATGCAGATCTTGTTGATGTAATCTGAGATAGTTGAGACGCGTGCCCCCTGTTTTAACAAATGCATCTACGACGTACTGTTGGAATAGTTTGCCGCTGGAGTGCAAAATACTAAATGTATTCCTCATTGCTAATCTGTACATGTAAAATTGGCATTACGTAAGCCTTATTCGCTTGGCGGTTCTTTAATCGGGAACATGTTGTAAATCTTTGTGCCAGCCAATGTCTCTGTAAGGGAATAAAAGTGGGTAAACCATAGGATCGCAATTCATATTGAGTGTGGAAATCTGTTTACAGGAGTTGCGTATGGGATAGATGCAAATGTCCCTTTTGGCAGGTGGTTCGCCATCTTCTCAGGCGAAAATCGCTGCAACATCGGTGTGACATGTCGAGGCATTGTATCGTCGTAAATCCTGCCTAGGGTTTTCCTTGAAAACCATTCGTACAGATGCTGTTGGATTGGACTGAGCGATTTCATGCATGTGTTTTTGTGATTTAACGAAGGGATTGATGGTTCTGAGCATGGAATCTAGCTGGAGAAGTAAATTTTCACTGCATGCAGAATTTGCTTTATTTTGTAAGCATACTTCAGTTGCTTGCGCTGTGTCAAAAACATACAACTGTCCATATCCTGGAGAGGCAGAAGTGTTAGCGTATAGTGGAGAGATTTGGTGAACAATTTGCCCGTGTATTTTAAAACAGTATGGTCCGTGGCCAGGAGGTTGAATCATCTGTGCACCCATGGAAGCAAACACTAGAGGAGAGTTGTATTCTCGAATGTGTTCACGATAATTTTTAGCTTCTGATGTTTGCTGTGTAAGAAGCTGTTGTAAAGACACAGGTGGCTCCCACAAAGGTAGTAAAGCTACTTTACCTTTGTGGCAGCACCTCGAGTACTTGTTGGATGTGTTACGCTCAGCAGGACAGTATAGTGCATGACAGTGTTTGCACTGCTGGTCTGGAGTCCCAATGTTGTACTCTTGGACGGGAAGACAGGAATGATGTGAAGAAGTACCTGCGGTAATGGGAAGAGGACTGTGTGTATGTCTGCTGAGACTGCG
This sequence comes from Erpetoichthys calabaricus, assembly GCF_900747795.2. Classification (NCBI taxonomy): domain Eukaryota; kingdom Metazoa; phylum Chordata; class Cladistia; order Polypteriformes; family Polypteridae; genus Erpetoichthys; species Erpetoichthys calabaricus. Next base: position 146,095,622 of record NC_041394.2, read on the forward strand.
TTGGTTTGGAAATGTTGCTTTGCAGATGTCACATTGCAAGACTTGTGAATGAGTTTTGTTGTGTTTAGTCAGGCAATCCTGTGTAGTGAACTTCTTATTGCATTTCTGGCACTCATATGGTTGTTGGGAAGAATGCCTTTTCTTGTGTTTAGCAAGTGAGGTTCTGTTGCAGGAATTGCACTGGAAGAATGTGTTACTGGAGTGGGAGTAGGGTAATTTTTCAGCAGAGGGAATTTTGGTGTGTTTGTGAAGATAGTTCTGCGCTGTGAAACGTTTTGTGCAAGTGTGACACTGAAACAATTTGTCGTTACAGTGAATTTTCTTGTGTTTGGCAAGGCTGGGTTTTGTTTTGAAAGGTTTACTACAAATGTTGCAGAGAAAGGTTGTACCAGTAGACAAAACTATAGTGTTTTGTGGAAGAGAAGAATGACTGAGGACTGATGTGTTGGTGTTATCAGACATTATATGCTGCTGAATCGGTAGGAGGGCTTCATAGTAGCTATTGTCCAGTTGTCCCGAGTACAGAAGGTAAATGAAGAGAGTATTTCCAGAATTGTAAATGTAAGGCGGGATGTTGGGGTCATGTTTGAAGTAAATGACAATGATAGCATGGAGAATCTCTGAAAAAGCTTGAATTTCAGCTTCACCACCATAAACTCCAGATGTTGCCAAGTATTGATAGTGCTCCTGACTTGTTGCGATAACTCGATTTGCGTTGGAAAGAACAACAGGAAGAACGTCTCCAAATCTGTCCCAATGTGATGCAACAAAATCCCTATGTCGTAGTGAGAGTGCATTGCGTTCGTCAACTGTTTGTGTCAAGAAATAACCCACTGATAGGAACAGGCAGTTGGCGGATCCCGGAATATAGATGACATTGTACAAAAACCCGTTGACCGGAGAAGATACTGTCGTTCATTTTATGACAAAGGCTTAGGAAACAACTGTCACAGTATATCGAAAATAGCAAGGTGTATGGGAGGCTACAGGCTTCGTGGGGAAGGGTTTGGAAGAGAACGAAAAGGAATCAAGAAATGCCGTGTCGGCTGCGTGTGGGCGGGACCGGTTTTGAAGAGGTGCCGCAGGCAGCATGTGGAAGGGTTTGGAAGAGGATGAATAGGAATCGAGAAATGCCGTGTCGGCTGCGTGTGGGCGGGACTGGTTTTGAAGTGGAAGCAGGACGAACCAGAAGAGAAATATATATGAGATACATCTATGTTTCTTCCAATTCAGTATCCCTTGAATACTTAAGTATTCTTAAAATTATCTTTAAATGTATTGCTTTGTACGTGTGGGTCAGCCACAGTACTACCTCCCATTGCATTTTATCCTTTTACTGTCTATGCTGCTTTATATTAAAAATTAAGACAGTTTGAACTGCTTTGATCCTCATATTGTTACGGTCATCTACTCTTTCACAGCCTTTAAATAATGACATGGTTTTGTTTCCAAGCCATGCATGTAGTTTCAAATAATAGTTTTTAACTATTTTACTTTTTTACTAGATAAACCAAATAGAGTTAGGATTTACTGAGGCAGTGCTGGGCGGTATACCGGTTCATACCAAAAAATGTTTTTTATTTTTGTTATGATATGGATTTTTCTTATACCACGACACCGGTTTAAATAGCCTAAACAACATTCAGAACATGGCGCACCGGGAAACTGTTTAAGGGGGACCTTTTTCACTGCTGCACTGCTAAACATGAATGCATTGGAGTACATGCGTTAGTGGAGGTATTG